>NC_054384.1:71685054-71917554 GCF_017654675.1 Xenopus laevis
ACAAGTGAGATTTAGTGAATTTGCAGAGCAATGACCATTCGCCTGAGCGAAAAGACGCCTGTCGATAGAGTGTAAATGAACGCTAGTCTCTTTCACTAGCGAATTGTCATCGGCGCCTGTTAGTGAACTGGCGATGTCCCAGCTGATGTGATTTCTGGCAAAAAGTGGTTAGCGTTAGCCACTTCGCCCTTTAGTAAATCTGCCCCATTATGGTACAGAGATGTGACGTTTGCAGGTAGAACGCATCAAGCATTTCCTTAGCACAGTTACCAACTGCAAGATTATTACTGTCGTTTTCTAACTTCTGGTTGACTGTTGGGTTGGTTCTAGTTGCAGTGGGTTATAACAACTATGTTTGTACATGAACTCCTTACTTGAAATCTTTGAAGAAATTTTAGTAAAAGAAAGATGGTGTTTTGTATTTGGTTTTTGTGCCTGTGCATATTTTTACCAACAACTAGTATGTCCAAATAATGGTGAGCATAGAAGAGCTGAGCAAAACTGTAAAATTACTATAATTATTTTTATCATATAGTAAATACATTAAGCATGGGCGTTTGGAATCTTGGACGTCGGAGTCAAGTACTTTGACTAATGGAAACAGGGAGAGGTCTGATATTTTGATCCACTCTCTTCTTTTGTTTAGACCACTGAACAGTTAAAGAAGGTTTTTTTTTACTAGACTCAGTTTTGTAAGTGGGTGCATAGGTGACTGGTGGAAAAGTGTTTATTTACAAAAAGAGGGCAAGGTAAAAAGAATAGAGACAGAAATGTATGTTTTCTGCACTTTTACAGAACAATTTCCTACCACAACATCACCAGGCAGAACAAAGACTCCACCACCAACATTGTCATTGTCATTGCTAGTATAAATAAAATGACTCATTTTAATCTAATGGTGACTGAGGGTGACCCACAATGCAAGGTAAAAACATTGCAAAGATCATCTTGTCCAATTTACTTTTTAATGTTTCTGTAATTTGGATCTTCATACCTTAAGTCGACTAAAAAATCAAGTAAATATTAAATAAATCCAATATGCTGATTTTGCTTCCAATAAGGATTAATGATATCTTTGTTGGCATCGAGTACAAGGTACAGTTGTATTACTGCAGAGAAAAGGGAAACTATATTTAAAATTTTGGATTATTTGGATAAAATGGAGTCTATGGGAGATGGCTTTTCCGTAATTTGGAGCTTGCCGGATAACGGATCCCATACCTGTACTGAGAACTATTCCTTGAAAGCAGTGTTTGGGGTTTGGCAGACATTCTAAAAAAAGATAGTTAGTACATCAAGGGGCAAATTTGGGGTAAATCTATCAAAGAGTGAAGTTAGAGATCTCCACATTCCGCAGAGTGAAATAACGGCTCTCTCCATTCATTTCTATGGGATTTTTAAAGGCTTATTTATCAATAGTGAACTTTCACTATCACCCTTTGATAAATACGCCTTTAAAAATCCCATATAAATGAATGGAGAGAGCCGGTATTTCACTCTGCGGAATGTGGAGATCTCTAACTTCACTCTTTGATAAATCTACCCCTTAATTGACTCATGTGTCCTAACATGTAGGGGCAAATTCATCAAGGGTCGAATTTCGAGGGGTTAAATCCCTCGAAATTCGACTGGGGAATAGAATCGAATAGACAATTCGGGCGAATTTACGCGCTGGTGAATAGTCCAATTGGCGAATATTCGCCAGGCGAATAGGCGCTCGATCGAATATTCGCTCGAAGGATTTTCATTTGATCGAATGCCTTTTTATTCGATCAAAAACTTGGAAAACAAGCCTATGGGACTTTCCCATAGGCTTTTAAAGCAATTCGGTAGGTTTTAGGTGGCGAAGTAGGCAGTCAAAGTATTTTTAAAAGAGACAGTACTTCGACTATCGAATGGGCGAATAGTCGCAGCGTTTTTGCGCTAGATCCAGTACTTCGACTATCGAATGGCGAATAGTCGCAGCGTTTTTGCGCTCGATCTATTCGAATCATTCTACTCAGGCGAATTTACGCCAATTCGATAGTCGAGGAGCACAAAAAACTACTTGAAATTCGAAGTTTTTTTACTTCGAATCCTTCACTCGAAGTTAGCGAATAGGCCCCGTATGGTTTGTTTGTGTGCGCCATGAATTTTAGGATCCAAGGGGGCAGCCCTTATCTATATTTAGGATTACCCAATGTCACATACTACTAAAAAAGTAAATTATTATGAAAATGGTTTATTTACAACAAGTAGGTTTTTACATATAAGCTGTTTTGTGCAATATATTTTTTATAGAGACCTACATTGTTCCATTCTGTAACATAATTCTGAATTAGGCACTAATATGTGCTTTAACTGTAAAATAAAAAAAACATATGAACTACAAATGTTCAAAAACTTTTGACTGGCATTTCAGAGTAGGTCACAAAACTTAACATCACACTTGTTGTATAAGAAAATGCATGGCATTTTGGGATTAGACCATAAGTGATGCTTTTGTTCTGTACTATCGCGGTAAGCAAGTCCTTGGATTTTGCTTAAGAGGCAAAAAGATTGACTTTTTTGGTTGAAAAGGGCCAATGGGATACACAAGTGGAAGTTTCTGGCTCTTCTCTGCCAACTAAAATATGCTAGAAGAAAATACTGTATATCCAATAACATGGCAAAACATAGCACAGGCTACAAAACAATATACTGTACATTCTAGGAATGTGTGATTTTCATCCAAGTTTTTTCTTTAATTATAGTGACTTAACAAGCAAACATATTCATATTCCAAGTTCAGAGGATGCAGATGTCTTCTAGTTATTGATAAAA
The DNA here is from genome assembly GCF_017654675.1 of Xenopus laevis. Lineage (NCBI taxonomy): Eukaryota > Metazoa > Chordata > Amphibia > Anura > Pipidae > Xenopus > Xenopus laevis. The sequence goes on from NC_054384.1 coordinate 71,687,857, forward strand.
ACCACTACAACCTAAAATTATGTAAAGACTATGGGGAAATGTCTACACATTTTATAAATCTAGCTATAAGTTTTTCTTAAATATTAAAATATTAAGACAGGTCACATGTTCAGCACTTTAGTCACATATCAAACTCTAAACAGCCCAGGTCATATTAAAGGCTGATGTCATTTGAAGTTTGCACTTGCTGCCATCCAAAAAAAATGACATTCAAGTGTGATGTTATCATGTATGAATATATGAAATGGTGTAACAAACATTGAAAATACTTTACCACTAGTTAAACAATCAGCTGGCAGCCCCCTAGTAATATGAGTCATTAACAAGGACTTGCTGTAGACATCAGACCTGGCACGTCAGGAACTCCATGCTGGAGAGTGAAAGTCCAGGATAGTCTTCTATGCGCACTATAAATAACAGTAAGTGACACAAGCATCTAACTTCCATTCAGATGCCAAAGGACCAGGTAACAAAGGCTGATAACCTTTTACTGGAACCGATTTTATAGGGGTTGGTTTAACTTTAATGAAAATGTGGGCTCATTGCTTTTTTATTAAAAAAGGCATTTGCGATTGTACTGCAGCTTATTTGTAAATCAGCCCTTACATATACCAGGGTGGCATATCCATGAAAAATAGCATATATGCAAAGGGAAATGGTTTAAATAATGGGAATAAGGAGTATTCAATTACTTACAACCTGTTGGTGGAATAACTATTCTGTTACTGGAAACTGGAGCTTAAATACCCAAAAGGATAATTGTTTACTTAGTAGTTTTGAAGTTAGTTTGGATATTTTCAGACTTAATATAGTAGTAATATAGCTGTAAAATTAAAAGCTTTTATATATGTTTCCGCCAACCCTCATGAACACAGTATTGCTAAATGCAAGCAACACTGTATTCATGGGGGAACACACAGGTCCTACAGCCAGAGGAGCACTGTGTAAAAATACATGTCAGATTGTGTGTGATTTTTGCATTCTGCACTCTGCTCCACCATCGGTAAATGACCCCAATGGGAGATTGCTTTGTGGCTATTCGTCAGTTAAGTGTGATCAGTTATTTTATGTGACAAAGTCATAGGATAAGGCTGTAAAATTAAATAGAAACAAATAAGGGACTCTGTTTTGTGGAATTGCAAACTGACTGCATTTCAATTGAATACAGTCAGTTCAGCCATACTTTAAATTATCTGGTCAGCATTCTAAAGGACAGGAATCAGTTTCAAGATACTTCAGACATAGTGCTGCATTTTGAGCAGGAACAACCATATTAGTCAAGGAATGTCAGATTCTGCTATGCTTCTAAAGAGAGTAAAGATGGCCATACACGGGCCGATAAAAGCTGCCGACAGACCGAGTCGGCAGCTTATTGGCCGAAAGTCGGCCAGATCTCGATCGGATGGGACTAAAAATCCAGTCGGATCACGGCCACATCTGTTCGTTGATGCGGCCCCGCGATCTGACCACCCGTTCCCTCAAGGTGGGCATATCGGAGAGAGATCCGCTCGTTTGGCGAATTTGCCAAACGAGCGGATCTCTCCGTGTATGGCCACCTTAAAACTATCCTGGAGGATTTTTGTTCTAATTTCCATTTAATAAAGAAATGGGAAAACTAGTAACAATCAAATAATCATGCAATAAGCCAGTTAGGGTTTATTTATCCTGAAATTTGTCTAACAAATAACTTGTAAGTCCCATAATTATTAATCCAAGAGGAAGGCAAGTTAGGTCAACACCTTTAATACAATCTGCCTAAGGTATGCTATGGGTATCACTACTATATATTTTATGATGACTTTTAAAACTCTTTTTCCTTATAGGTATGATCTTTCCAGAGACTCAACATGTTGGTGAAGGTTGCAGGGCTTGCTCTGGTTCTATGTGCTATCACAGGTATGCAACGTGCAGATACTCTCAGATAACAATATAAGCAATGGTATTAAACTACATATCAAGAAGACAGGGAAAACTCATAAACAATTAACAGAGCAGAATGAGAGACACAAGTTTGTCTGGTAGTGGAAAAAAATTATGGGAATAGACAAGATGAACTAATAGAGCAAACCCGAGAGAAGTGAACAGTTAAAGATAAGACAATTGTAATGAGGAAGATGAAGAATAAAAACAAAGGTATGGGAATATAGAGAATAATCTATGTATTGCACCAACTGCATATACGTTATATGTTTTAATCATTTATTTTTAGGTCCTCATGCTAGCAAATATACACTGCACAAATGGTATTGTATGTCATCCTCTCACAAATTTATCTTCTTAGGCTCCCAAGCTGATGTCAGCACAGACCAAGTGGCCACTTCTTTCTGGGACTATGTGTCACAGCTGCACAGCAGCACCAAGGATACCGTGATCCAACACTCAGATATCAGCAAACAACTTAAGTAAGTAAGGTCCAAAGGAAATCAGAGAGAAAGGGAGCATAGATACTGGTGCACTGTAAATCATGAGTGAGTGTGTGCTCTATAATATGAAGCAAGAGCTGTGAATGTCTTTTATGTCCATATGTGTTGTGTGACATATAAACTAAGAATCTATTGGGGGAATGTAATAAAAGTCAAAATGAAATACAAACTCGTAATGCGAAAAGTTATGCCTTTGTGCAAACAAATATTCCTTTGTGCAAATTTAATATAGCTTTTGCAAACCTGGAAACTGTTCAGCGACCTCTTCCGACAGTGGAAGAAGGTTTGCAAATGTTATAGTTGATGCCAGTGAATGGAATAAAATTCTTACTGGAAGAGTTGTTCTGTTTACTCCAAAAGATTGCGACACCTTCAAGCACTTCAGGCGCACAAATAAAATTTGCAATTCAATAACAGTTTAAGGAACAATATTACATTATTTGTGCAAACAGTTTTGCTCTTTGCAACTTTTATTACATTCCCCCATAAGTGTATTATCTAAGATATCATTAAAATGCATACAGCTTCTGTATGTATGCATAGTTTTAAAGGAGAACTAAAGCTGAACTAAAGTTAGAAATGTTGAACATGTATATGTTTTGGGCTTCTGACCAACCCAAGGCAACCACAGCCCTTTAGCAGTAAAGATCTGTGTCTCAAAAGATGCCCCAGTAGCTCCCCATCTTCTTTTCTGCTGACTCACTGCACATACTCTGTGCTGCTGTCACTTACTGAGCGACTCAAAATATACAGTACACATAGAATAGAAATGTCACAATATAAGTCTGATTAGTAATTAATATAGATAATTACTACATGGCAACACAGAAACCAGTACAACTAGCATCAGAATTTAACCTCATTTTCTGTTTGATAATTAGTGACGACCCCTAAGCTTAGCTTCTCAACAGCTGCTCAGAGCCCACTGAGCATGTGAGTGTCACAGACACTTTCCAAAATGGTGACCCCCTGTGACAAGTTTGAAGCCCTCGATCACTGAGAAGCTGAAACTCAAGACAATTTCAGGATAGAAAATATGGCATTTTTAGCCACATTAATTGTTAGGGTTTATATTGATATAAAATAGTAAACCAATCAGGTGTCATTACAATACTACATTCAAATAAATATAAAGTACAGCTACATTAAAGAGACTTAAATGGCAAAAAGACAAGAGTAAGGGAATTCCTGTCCCCTACAGCTTAAAATCTAAGTTATTATAGCCTTAAGGAAAAAACAGATTGGAAGGAAAATGTCTGTATTTAGTAAAAAGAGACACTTTTAGTTATATGGTTTATACAAAGTATGCATAAGCTGATGCGTCCCGACAAGGCAGTGTCCATGCATCAGTCCTAAATGAAAATAAAGAGTATTAAAAAGAGTTTTATCTTTGGCAAAATGAGATTATTTACTAGAAACAATTGGGTATAGGGACAGATTTTACTCACCCAATATTGTACATGAGCTGATTGGCTGCTTTCACTATGATGCAGAGGCAAAACAGTTCACTCCACCATACACTGGGGTTTGACATAAATACCAAGTGCTAAGAAATGTGTTCATTTATTGAACTGGACAGTGTTCTCAAGACTTTAGAAAGATCTAGCGGATAACCGTTTATAGAAATAGAGCAGGCACTTCTAGGAACCAATCTTCCAGGCAGACTTTTCAATTAAAAAAGTATTTATTTATTGAAGAGCACTAGGACACAGCCTAACGCATTTCGTATCAACAGGAGCTGCAGCTTAAACTGACTCCTTATGCCGAGGAACTGCGAAACCAGTTGGAGAAACATACCAATATACTCAGCCAGCAGTTAAGGTCTGTCATCCAAGAACTGGATACTAAAATAAGAGAGAATGCAGATAATCCTTTATGACTTCTTCTCAATAAAACACAACCCAATCATTTTTCTGTGGCTTATTTAGCTATACATTCACATAACATTATTTGGAAATCTTATTGGATAAAAGAATCAACAGAAGTAAATAAGTAAATACATTTATGTAACATAGTAGATTGTATGTGGTCACCTATGTAACTCTTCTCTCTTCATTGCCATGTTTTCAAACCATGACTTAAAAGAGCCTTTATAAAGTGAGAGTTGCTCATTATCTTCTTAAGACTAGTCATGCTTTTTGCCTAACCAATCCTAGGGGGGTGCATATAGCTCATTCAAAGTACAGTTTATGTATTTATTTATAAATATGTATATGTTTATAAAGGGGGGTATTGCAAACAGTGATTTATATCCAGTAGTGGGCTTATTGAGTTATGTAACATTGTTAATTAAGCAAGATAATGCAGTTATTATATACAGATATATTGCAAAACTTATCTTACTACACCAAGAAAGGTATTGCAGTATATCCTGTATCTTTATTGGTTCATCATGGCTATAGGAAAAAGAAAGAACTGTAAATATACAATTCAATACAATATGTATGAATTTATTAGTACCTTTGCCCTACTTAATAGTAAAGGTGGCCATACATGGAGAGATCTGCTCGTTTGGTGATCCTAACGAATGGGAATGTATGGTCAGATCGCAGGACCGCATCAAGGAACAGATGCGGCCGCGATCCGACGGGATTTTTAGTCCCATCCGATCGAGATCTGCCCGACTTTCGGCCAGATCTCGATCGGGGAAGCCCGTTGGGGGGCCCCATACACGGGCCAATAAGCTGCCGACTCGGGCTTTTATCGGCCCGTGTATGGCCTCCTTAAGACATTTGCCTTTTTTATATAAAAAATAAATAGCTAATAGCAACAACAGAACCTGTATACAAAAAAATCTGCTAAATGCATGCTCATTACAATCCACCAATGCGTGTTATTTATTATATCTGCTACCTTTTTTGGCACTGAGGTATATATTTCCAGGGCTGGACTGGGGGGTTCTGGCCACATAAAGTTCGTCGCACCCCCCAAGGGCCCCCTCCCCAGCCACAAGGACCCTCCTCCCTAGCTGCAAATTGCCCCCCCGTACATACCTGCTTTACGCGCAATTCTTTATGCGAACGGGTGGGGGGAGGAGGTCAGGAGCATTGGCTGTTTAGAGCGGGTCTGGGCCAGCAGTGCCCACAAGGGCTGGGGCCCACCGGGTTTTTTCCCGTTGTCCCACCAGCCCATTCCGACGCTGTATATTTCCCTGGTTAAGAATATGTTCTCCTTTTCTCCCTAGACCTGACACCATTCAAGATGTCAGTTTCAGTCATGACCACTGCATAGTTCCCCTTTAATTTCTTATAGGCTGTGTGTGCATAAATAATCCTTTGTATGCAACTGGATGGGTCTTGCTGGGCAGATATTTGTATTATTAAAATTACACAAAAATGGCAGTTGCGCGAACACTCCAAGGCTAAGTAAAATATATAGGTACAATGGTAGTGCGACTGGTCTAGCCAAGTTAGCTTTAAATATGCAAAAGAAAGGGGATTGATCAATTAACATTCACTGCTGGTTTGCCAATTTTATTATGAGAAGTTTGTAACTAAAAACACATGTTTTTAAGAGTATATGCACTTGCAGAAATACTAAATTACCTTTCTTGTTTTGTCATCATGATGGCAGGACCCTCAATATCAATAGGTCCTAAATCTGTGTATATAGTTGCAGGACTTGCATGAAATTTTCAGTTATGCCACTAATGTTTTATTATTCCTACTGCTGTGATGTTTGTTCACAGTAGGAATAACGAAACGAAAAGATTATTATTATGCAGTTTGATTTTATTAAAACCTTTAACCTCTAACTGGGACATTGTATGACAAACATGTATTTGATATTGCATTTAACACCTCTGAAATATACAAAAGTCTGGACCGGTGCACTCAGAATACTGAAAATGCCTAGGTGCTGGTACATTAAATCATAGTATCAAACAACAAAAAGTCCGCACTCATAGGCTCATAGACTCAAACGTTTCATTGAAGGCAGCTCACGTCCAAGAGCTGAAACGTTGAATAAACACCATTTATTTTTTGTAACACAAGACCTGTGAGTGCGGACTTTGTTGCTTTATATATATATACACACACACACAGGTATAGGATGCATTATCCAGAAACTCATAATCTATACAGCTCCTAATTACAGCAAGGCCATCTCATATAAAGTCAATTTTACCGAATTTTTATTTTTACACTGAACAATTCCTTTAAAGGAACATTAATGCCAAACACAGAAATGTCTCAGAGTAATAAAAATAAAATGTAGTGTTGACCTACACTGGTAAAAGTTGGGTGTTCGCTTCAGAAACACTACTATAGTTGATATAAACAAAGCTGCTGTGTAGCCATGGGGGCAGCCATTCAGTGTGGAGAAAAGGCTCAGGTTACACAGCAGATAACAGATAAAAACCATTGTACTCTACTGGGACTATATGTTACATGCTATGAAATCTGTGCCTCCCCTATCTACACAGCAGCTTGTTTATAGAAACTATAGTAGTCTTTCTGGAGCAAACAGATCAGTTTTACTGGGGGTAAAGGTGGCCATAGATGTTACAATAATGATCTTTGCTGGAAAAGATCTTTCCAAGAAAGATTGTTCGTTTCAACACACACGTGTAGAGCTGAATCGTCAGATATACAGGTAGAAACAATAGAATTCTACCTGTATCTGACAATTCAGGACTAACTTTTAACACCATCAGACTTAAAAAAAGACTGAAAAAATCATTTTGTTTTCTGAAAAAATTGTATTTTCCCCTTTAAAAGTCTGACTAGAAAAATTCGGACCTTAATAAATAACCCCCTAACACAGTGGCGTAACTACCGGGGGACCAGGGGGTGCGATTGGGCCAGGGCCCGCACCCCCTCAGGCCCCCCCGGCAGCTCACTCGCCACGATTCCCGGCGGATCCGGGTGTAAGGCCGGCGGTTTCGGGTGTACAGAGGGGGGTGGGGGGCCCGGCAGCGCGTCCCGCCCCCCTCTAGTTACGTCACTGCCCTAATAGTTTTCTTTGAAAACTGGAAACATCTTTATCAGGCATAATTGCATTACTAGATTCCATTCCATTACTAGATCCCAAACTTCTGCTGCTCCAGACTAAACCGTAATATTTTAGCTAGCCTATGAATCTTTTAGGCTAAAGGTACCTGAAAATGCCTTTGTCACCATCCACTAATTTTATGTAATATGTTCCAACAAGTAATGTAAATAGAGGGGGACAGGCCCTGGTGAGTGACGCGCAGCCGGGTCGCCGCCCCCTTCCGTACGGCCCACATTTCAGTGGATCGCGGGCTGCCGGGGGGCCCTGAGGGGGTGAGGGCCCTTTGCCCGCTCGCACCCCCTGCTCTCCCGGTAGTGCCGCCACTGGTTCCAACTACCACTAGCTTCTGTGGGCCTGTCATAAGTTATTGTGTAGTCAGTACTACCGGTAGCAGAAGCCTCAGTGCCCCACCTTTTTCTTTCATCAGTACCTCCACAAAAACAAACACCCTTCACTGGGTCAAATACCCTAATGCTGAAATCTGTACTGCCCAGTGGGTTGCTAGCTCACAAAACTTTTAGATTGTAAAGTGCATTTTGTTTATGCATCCTTCTATTATACAGCATAATAATAATAATAATAATGATGATAATAAGATCTAGATAATCTCTAAGTAAAAAGCCAATTTGCATAGCTATCTGAAGACTTTTACATGGACACACCAAATAAAGTTTTAGTAACCCCCCAAGATCCATTGCTGGAGCTTCTGGGAAGAAACATGTGACTATCCCAGCTAGGTTTTCCTGTAGCATCTTAGGAATTACCTCTTACAAAGTAATGAGAATTACCTCAACATTTTGGCATAAAGGCTTTCTCAAGGAGTAAAAATTGAGAAAGACTTTACGCTGAAATGTTGGTGCAATTCTCATTCTTTGGCAAGTATATCTGCTTCCTTGTACTGCTTATGTATTCTGATTACAATTTGGTGGTATGTATTCAAATGCTATTATTGATTTGTCTTTGATGTGCACTATTTGTACGAAGCACATTTGTTGTACAATCAATGAATTAATTATAAAGAGGTTTCCCTTGCAATACCACCATTGTCACTATATCATTTTTTTAGTGTGCAAGCCCGTAATAGTAAAATAGTGCATTTGAAGCTGCCTTATCGGGTGTCTTTGGGCTTTTTGCACCTTATTCCAATTGTGATTAAATTAGAATGCCCTCAGTTTATCTGTTTTTATGATACTTGGTTCTGGATACTTATCCATAAGAGGCATTAGTATGAATACATTTCTGTCTTCTAAATCAGAGGTCATGAAAGCCAACAAGTTACATTTTAGCACACCTGTTCCTTTATAAGAATTTCCATATCCATATACACAAGATTCAGATCAAAAGATAATATGGTTATCTTAAAAAAGTTGGAGGTCTTTTGTTTATGATTAGGTTTTATTGTTCAAACTAACAAGGTTCAGCATTTTACTTCTTTGGTGACGTTCTGAAGGTCCAAAATTCAAAAGTTAAGAGAGTAGCTGATAAAGCAAATGTTATCTGCACTGAGCAATAAATCACCCATGATGTGGTTATTAGCTGAGTTAGGGAAAAAAAATGAAAGGAAAATGCAATCTTCATTTGTTCAACTTTAAAGCAAGAATGTATACCATTCATTTTCCCTGAAAAAAATCCTGCCTCAGAGCATTACATTGCTTATACATTTTGGATTGATACAGTAAATAGAAAAAAAACAATATAAAATATGAATGCCAAAACCTTTCAAGTAATATCTAGAACTTTGCAAGTCATTTGTCGAGTGCAGAGTAGTTTGACTAAATTGGAAAACTGGGCCAAAAACTAGAAAATTAGGTTCATTGTTTAAAAATGCAAGGCCATGCACTTTGGCAGAAATAATATAAATGCAAGTTATACACTAAATAACAGTGTGTTGGGGGTTTCCCTAATTGAAAAGGATCTCTGGATATTTGTAGTGCAGTTTTGGGCTCCAGTTCTTTAAATGAGCTGGAGAGAGTGCCGAGACATGCAACTAAACTAGTTAAGGGGATGATTTAAACTATGAGGGTAGACTTTGAAGGTTGGTGTTGTTCTCTCTGGGTAGAATTTGATGGACTTTGGTCTTTTTTCCACCTATTTTAACTAGGGATGCACCGAATCCAGGATTTGGCCTTTTTCAGCAGTATTTGGATTCGGCCGAATCCTTCTGTCCTGCCGAACCGAATCCGAATCCTAATTTGCATATGCAAATTAGAAGTGGAGAGGGAAATCGCGTGACTTTTTGTCACAAAACAAGGAAGTAAAAATGTTTTTCCCTTCCCACCCCTATCTTGCATATGCAAATTAGGATTCTGATTCGGTTCGGTATTTGGCCGAATCCTTTGTGAAGGATTCTGGGGTTTGGCCGAATCCAAAATAGTGGATTCAGTGCATCCCTAATTTTAACTATGAAAAGATAAGTCTCTTTATGCACACAGTTTGCCCAAAGACCCCATACTATTGCATATGACCCTGCTTGAAGATAACATAAAATCAAACTTTTTTCCAAAACTGACTACAGTGTCTCAGTTACATTCAGTTCTGGTCATAGTGTTGATCACAGGGAAGCAGAGAATGCTGAGAACAGATATAAACTACTACTAAATAAAATAGAAACCACCCATGTTTCCAGGCCCCCCAAAACTCTAGATTGACAACAAATGTATATACAACTTGCATTTGATTAAAAAAAATCAAAGAGTGAAGTATTGTTGGCAGCCCTTGGCACACCCTAGACTGCATATCAGAAAGGCATCTTGGACCAACACTTTAGCCAAGGTAAAAAGACACTGAAGAGACCTGCTCTGTCGAAAGTCTTGAATTACTGCATTGTTGATGCAACGCGACACGACTGTCGGATGCAGACGATGCACGCTGCGCTGCATCCGACAGTCATGTCACATCAACAATGCAACACGATCCGACACTGGCATTTCTTACCTTATTTCCGTTGCATAGAACGTGACGCCTGCAAATTTTGCGCAGCGCGTTGGATTGTGACGGAATCAGTCGTGTAGTCCTGCCCTTAAACAACTAAAAACAGATATAGATAAAGATATATTCTGCTTTCGTTTAAATATATTTATTGTCTTGAAAAACTTAGATGCCAAATATATTGCAGTTTTTTAGCCAGTGAACTGATGCTGTAGACTTTGGTCTGAACATGAATATTTCTGTATTGCTGGAACTCATGAATTGCCCGTTGTACTGTTGATCTAATAGACTTCTACAGAAAGGATGAAAACAGGCAGATAACAGACTCTCAGAGGCAATCAACTTTAGCCTAATTGAATGTGTTTGTACACAATACAGCGAGTTATCATCTCATAAGTACACAAGTAATGTCCCAGTCCATGTTCCTAATGCAGATTTTAACACTTATTTGCACAAACTATTTTATATAAATATACTTAATTAACCAGCCTACAGCAGCTGCCTTTGGTTTTAGCCTAGGTCTTCTCCACTACTCTTTAGAGTTACTGCCAGATCTTAATTACAAGAAAATGTAGTGTTCCCACAAGGTCCACAACTAATGCCAACCATAACATAGAGGGAAGCAAGAAGGGGATTAGGCACTAAAACATCATGCAATGCAGGCTGGCACATGAGAATTGCTGTGCCATAGAGACTATGCACCTGGATACTAGTAAGCTCAATCTACAGCTAGCAAGGGAGAACACCTGGACTGCATGTCAAATATGAGTATTGCTAGAAAGTCTCTAACAAGCAGCATGCATTGGTAATTGGAGAAGATTAAAAAATTAAGCAGGAAGGGGTGGGACCCTTATAAGCAGAAGGGGGCAGCTGGTTGATGAGAACAGAGAAAAGGCAGATATTCTGAACTGTTATTTTTCATCTGTCTACACAAATGAGGAACCAGCTAATGAAGGTACCAATTCTAGTGATAAAATGAATGATGCATGGAAAGATAAACAAAGGTCTGGGACCGGATGGTATTCATCCCAGAGTACTAAATTAGCGCGGCTCTGTGATTGCCAAAACTCAAAATGTCAGTGGTAAAAAAGCTTTTGGAAGGTGAATTAAAGAAAAGATACTTGACTTCATTGTATATATCATTTGTCAGCTAGTATGTAATACATCAGAATATTTAATAGCATGAAACAGGTAACCTCACTCTGGACATGGATGTATAGACTTCTAACATATATCACACAGAGGTACTTGTTATAGGAAATTGGCTGAAAATAGTATACTGTATGTACTTAACTTGTTTATAACTTGTTTATTAATGACCTGGAGAAAGGCATTGAAAGTAATGTCTCTCTTTTTGCTGATGACACTAAATTGTGCAGAACTATAAGTTCCATGCAAGATGTCGCCACTTTGCAGAGGGATTTGTCTAAATTGGAAAACTGGGCAGCAACTAAACTGGTTAAGGGGATGGAAAGTTTAAATTATAAGGGTTCGGCTGTCATGGTTGGGGTTGTTTTTACAAAGACTTGTGCGTGGACATGATTACACTTTACAAGTACATTAGAGGACGTTATAGATAAATAGTAGGGGACCTTTTCATTCATAAAGAGGATCGCTGGACCACTTCCCCTTTAGACTAGAGCAAAAGAACTTTTATTTGAAGCAGCAACGGTGGTTCTTCACAGTGAGGGCAGTGAGGTTGTGGAATGCACTGTTGAATGATGTTGTGAAGGCTGATTCTGTTAATGCCTTTAGGAAGGGCTTGGATGATTTATTGGACAAGTATAATATGTATTAATTGTAGATACTAAAATCTACAATTAATACAGATTTTGGTATATATAGTTTTTGTGAGTGTATGGAGCAGTGGCGTAACTAGATGTTGCTGGGCCCCACAGCAAATTAATTTTAGGGCCCCCAACATATCCAGTGTTTGTCCTGTTTTACCAATATATGTTCAAATTGCTCATCAATGAGAGCCTCATGGGGCCCCCTGTACCTCCTGGGCCCCCTGCAGCCGCAGGGTCTGCTTCCTCTGTAGTTACGCCCCTGGTATGGAGGGGTCATGTGAGGGTGTGTATGTATGGCTGCTGGGTTTCATTTGGAGGCGTTGAACTTGATGGACTTTGGCCTTTTTTCAACTCAACATAACTATGCAACTATGTAACTATGTAAATTGGATTGGTGTTGATGGCAGCAGTCATGGTGAAACTACAGATTTACAGTGCTATCAATTTCTTACCTTTATGCAGTGGCGGAACTACCCAGGGAGCACGGGATGTGAGCGGACCAGGGCCCGCACCCCCTCAGGGCCCCCCGGCAGCCTGCTCGCCACTGGAATCCGCCGTGTATGGAGGGGGGCGGGGGCCCGGCTGCACGTCACGCACCAGGGCCCGCCCCCCTCTAGTTACGGCACTGCCTTTATGCACTATGATGTAGCTATATCAAAGTAACCTTGCAGTATATGCATTATCAATTCCTTGCCATACCCACCCTACATAGTTAAACTTTAATCCTTATCAACAACAGTTTATGCAACTTAAAAATACATAGGAGCGCTGTCCTGGGGTTTCAGGTAAGTAAATACAATCACTTAGGGATGCCTAACTTTTGGCACCCCAAGTAAAAAGACCTTTCCTTCACCTTTAAAGGTTTTACATAACTATAAGGCATGCTGGTCAATATTATGGAAACAGTTCGTATCTGAAAAAATCCAGGTTCCATGCATTCTGGATAACAAATTCAATACCTGTTATTTTCTGCATAGGAAACAGTGACCCCTATCTATTTCCAACTGGTATTATTGAATTGGATTAAAATGTAAGCAAATGCAAAATAAAGTGGTACCTACATACCAGCACATACAATTAAACCCTGATTTAAATTTAGCAGATGCTTAAAGCCCAGATAAGAAGAAGCATAATCATTGCCAGCCTGTGCTAGACCTTAAAGGACAAGGAAAGTTAAACTAAAGAAGTAGGCTAGAAATGTTGTACATGATGCTTTGTGCTTCTGTACCAGCCCAAGCCAACCACAACCTTTAGCAGTAAAGATCTGTGTCTCCAACGATGCCCCAGTAGCTCCCCATCTTCTTTTCTGCTGATTCACTGCACATGCTCTGTGCTGCTGTCACTTACTGAGCTTAGGGTCTCACTCACAATATACAGTACCCATAGAATAGATATGTCACAATATAAGGCTGATTAGTAATTAATACAGATAATTAATACATGGCAGAACAGCAACCAGTGCAACTAGCATCAGAATTTAATAATCAGCCCTGTAGCATCAGCTTATATTACAGGCCAACCTCATTTTCTGTTTGATAATTTGTGACAACCCCTAAGCTTAGCTTCTCAACAGCTGCTCAGAGCCCACTGAGCATGTGAGCGTTGCAGACTCTTTCCAAGATGGTGATCCCCTGTGACAAGTTTAAAGTCCTGGATCATTGCTGCTATTGACTAGCTGAAACTTTAGGCTGGTACAATAAGTTCAGTATATAAAACATGGCATTTTTAGCCATATTCATTTTAAGGGTGTAGTTCTCCTTTAACGACAGAGTCTGCATTATAGGGACAAGTGAGCGCTTGGTTGCTGAACAAGATGGGTTAATTCATTGTGCCTCCTTGTGGTGATATCACAGCCGTTACCTTAACAGAACTATCTGTCAGTATGTGTGTCACCCACAAGGTCAGGTGCATAGATGACACATCAGTGAAGTGCAATTCGCCCACCCCACACAGAGGGTGTCACCACAAGCCCAACATTTTTTCAAGCAATATATAAAATGTGAGAAGGGTTTCCACACTGGAATGAACCCATGTCAGAGTGTCCAAAGGACAGCAGGGAAATGCTGTGTTATATCTGGTGTCAGCAACACTAAGAACAGCATCTAATTTACTATTATATAGGTAAGTCCTTGCATTACACATAGGCTCTTGTACAGACCAATACCTTATCTCACACAGGCATAAACTATATTTTGTTCTTATGTATCAAGCCAGAACATATATAGACACACATTTATTTATTCATGTGCATGTTATAGCAGTGAACAGCAAAAGGCATATGGGGTGGGAACTATAACCTGGTAACCTATTATCCAGAAAGCTCCATTTTTCAAGCAAACAGATTTTATTTTTGAATGAATTTTTTTTCTCTGTAGTAAGAAAGCAATATTTTGTTTTTGAATTTACACTGCACAAATCCATGCTGGCAATGTTCTCTCTAATTTCTTCTTGGCAGTGTTCAAAAAATGTTTCTTCTTTGTGCACTTTTTAGGATTGTGTGCGCACTTTTAAAAAACTGATGTGTGCACATCAAAATTATGTTTTCAAACAAAATTCAATGTACAAAATTGCAAGTTTTTACATTGCCGATAAGGAAAATAAACCAATGATATGATTAATATTCTGTATTTGGTATCATTTCTTCATTATCCTATTTTTACAAGGCATTCCATTTTCTGATGCATAGTTATCAATAAACATCCACGTGTATAAATCTGAACACAAAAACTTGTGTTCAGGAAAGACCAACAGCTCTGTTTAGTTATATACATTTATGCAATTGGGAGTTTTTTAATTTCCTAGAAAAACACTGCACACTCACTTACAGTCATATGTGAACACATATATGCAATTGTTTACGTGGACTTTTATATGTATACACTAGCTTGCATATATATTCACACTGATATCCAGGTACATATTATTTGTAGACTTTTACACATTGTAAATAAATAATACTCACCTACCTGTCCAAAAAAATCATCCAAGCCATTCTTAAAGGCATTAACTGAATGAGCCATCACAACATCACCCGGCAGTGCATTCCACAACCTCACTGTCCTGACTGTGAAGAACCCCCTACGTTGCTTCAAATGAAAGTTCTTTTCTTCTAGTCTAAAGGGGTGGCCTCTGGTATGGTGATCCACTTTATGGGTAAAAAGGTCCCCTGCTATTTGTCTATAATGTCCTCTAATGTACTTGTAAAGTGTAATCATGTCGCCTCGCAAGCGCCTTTTTTCCAGAGAAAACAACCCCAACCTTGACAGTCTACCCTCATAATTTAAGTCTTCCATCCCTCTAACCAATTTAGTTGCACGTCTCTGCACTCTCTCCAGCTCATTTATATCCCTCTTCAGGACTGGAGTCCAAAACTGCACTGCATACTCCAGATGAGGCCTCACCAGGGACCTATAAACAGGCAGAATTATGTTTTCATCCCTTGAGTTAATGCCCTTTTTTATGCAAGACAGAACTTTATTTGCTTTAGTGGCCACAGAATGACACTGCCCAGAATGAGACAATGTGTTATCTACAAAAACCCCTAGATCCTTTTCATTTAAGGAAACTCCCAACACACTGCCATTTAGTGTATAACTTGCATTGATATTATTTTTGCCAAAGTGCATAACCTGCATTTATCAACATTGAACCTCATTTTCCAGTTTGCTGCCCAGTTTTCCAATTTAGACAAATCACTCTGCAAAGTGGCAGCATCCTGCATGGAACCTATAGTTCTACACAATTTAGTATCATCTGCAAAAATAGAAACAGTACTTTCAATTACCTCCTCCGGGTCATTAATAACAAGTTGAAAAGCAAGTGACCTAGTACAGAGCCCTGAGGCACTCCACTAACAACACTGGTCCAATTAGAAAATTTTCCATTACCGACAACTCTTTGTAGTCTATCTTTTAGCCAGTTCTCTAACCAGGTACAAATACTATGTTCGAGGCCAACATTCCTTAATTTAACCAGTTTTACATGAACTTAATGTATTGGAGCATGATTGCTTCACTTGGCTTCCTTAAATCTTGTGCTTTTGATACAAACACCTAAAGCATAGCCACTTATTAATTACTTGGTTATTTCTATTGTTGCAGGTTCTGAAGTCTTGTTTTTTGTTATCTAGCATCAGGATGGTGCAAACAAGTTGGTTGTACCTGCTGCTCCTTGTGACTCTGACGGGTATGTAGAAAAACAAATTAGCCTTTACAGCAAAATGTACCTAAATGAGCCTTTTATCTGTGGCACTATATGTACAGTTTAATTGCAAAAGGTGCTGGCTGAATATGCATTCTAATAGAATAACAGTAGTAGCAGTAGTATAAGTTAATTGTCCTCTTAATGCTCACCTCCTGTGCTCCTGCCCAGGCACAAATCCAGTAATATTCAGTTGAATGGAGGAGGTGCAGAACTTTGCTGCAAAAACTTCCTTTATTAGGAGTATAAAAACTACATGTTTTGGGCCCACACGCCCTTTGTCAAGTGTCACATGTGAGCCCGAAACATGTAGTTTTTTATACTCCTAATAAATAAAGTTTTTGCAGCAAATTTCTGCACCTCCTCCATTCAACTGAATATTAATGAATATGCATTATCTTATAGGGAAACAAAAGTTCTAACTAGAAAGAGAGTATTAAAACCAATGGAGCCTCTAGGGATGTATGCTTTCTTGATAAGGCATCATGGATAATCTAAAATGGATGATATTATTCATATCTATTGCTCACAGTGTTCACAGTGTTTTATAGGAATAAGTTTACTGTCCCACTGAATTAATGGGATAGGTATTAATCTGTTTCACCCTATCCACTAAAGTATTTAAAATGTCATAACTGTTTTCAGTGGAACCCC
Source organism: Xenopus laevis (assembly GCF_017654675.1). Lineage (NCBI taxonomy): Eukaryota > Metazoa > Chordata > Amphibia > Anura > Pipidae > Xenopus > Xenopus laevis. The sequence goes on from NC_054384.1 coordinate 71,704,847, forward strand.
ACGCAGTGTTTCACTTTGGCCTCTATTTATTAAAGTGCAATAGAATGTGCCAAAATAAATGCCCCTGTGAAAGAAAAGTACCAGGACAGTAAGCCCGAGGGTAGCACCAACCCTTGTGACTCTACTATACCTCCCCAGACTGTGTATGTAATAAAGGTCAAATCATAAAACTGAATGTAAAATGCTGTAAATAAAGGTTTAAACTTCAAAGATCTCTATTTGAAAGATACTGATTGGCAACATTTAGTGGGCACATTAATCTGTTATCTCTGTGCATTTTCACTGAACAAAATAGCAGTTATTGCTTACCCATTAATGTAATACGACTCATACATTGTGTAAAATGAAACTTCTACTTTAACTTTATTAAAAGGCTGCAAGGCTGATAATACCAGCAGTGGCTTCTGGGAATACTTAAGCCAACTGACCAATGACAAGGACAAATGGGACCTACAGCAGAATGCAGCACGAGAGATGAAGTAAGTAAAGAAAAAACACAGGGAGATAAATGAATGGTCACCCCATTAACAAACAAAATGCAGTGTTACATGAGTTAACACACAATACTTTATGCAGGGTTTAAAGACAAGAATGAATTTTGTTTTTAGATAAGAAATGTTTAGAGAGTAAGGGGAATGAGAGTTTAAGAGGGACATGGTGGGGGCCATAGGACCCTAGTTACACCACTGTTAAGGACACCCTTCATGCTCTTACTATTGTAGGCTGTGATGCAGAAAACACAATTTCTTAAAAAGTAAATGTTGCCATATTATGCACAAGCCTTAACAGTCTTTTGTCAAGGTTGGTCAGTGTTGTCTTGTGTGATACAGTTAAAGGAACAGTAACACCAAAAAATTAAAGCATCTTAAAATAAGAAAATATAATGCACTGATTGCCCTGCACTGGTAGAACGGGTGTGTTTGCTTCATAAACTCTACTATAGTTTATAAACAAGCTACTGTGTAGCCATGGGGGTAGCCACTCAAAGCTGAAAAAGGAGAAAAGGCACAGTATACACAGAAGATAACAGATAAGCTCTGTAGTATACAATGGGATTCTTCACAATGTATATATTAACTACTGTGTATCCTGTGCTTGAATGGCTCCCCCCATGGCTACACAGCAGCTTATATAAACTATAGTAGAGTTTCTGAAGCAAACAGACTAGTTTTACCAGTGCAGGGCAACAGTATATTATATTGTCATTCCTTTAAAAAACATAAATGTTTTGGTGTTACTGTTCCTTTAACTCCACTTACTGGGGAGATAAGTCTTGTTGCACCTGTTAAGTTATTGGTCTGGGCAATGCTCACAGCAAATAGTTGCACTTCTTGTGGGGCAATTCTGTGTTTAATGAACTTTCATTCCTTCCAATATGCATAAATGCAACTGTGGGGATTTGTCACATTGGTTTGTTGATGTGAAATATTTCCACTGAAAATACAAAATCATTTTTTTTTCTTACAATAAGATATGGTTAGCACATTTCAAATTAAGAGATTTTAAGTGTTTTAAGTGTTCAAGTGTTTCCTACCCATGTATAACTCAGTTTCTCTCTTTTCGCTTTAGCACTCTCAAGAGCAGTTTCCAAAATGGAGTTAATTATGTTGGCAAATTCCTAGGACCACTGAAAAATGGTTTCCAGCAACGCTTGTATCAGGACACTGATGGGCTCCAAAGACTTATTGGCAGAGAATTGCAAGAGCTTCGCAGGAAGATATATCCATACATGGATGAAGCACACCAGAAAATCAGCAGAAATCTGGAGAAGCTACAAAAGCGCTTACTACCATACACCAGTGAATTGAAAGACCAGGTGGAATGGGGAGCACAGGAGCTGCACCTGCAACTCAGGCCATATAAACATGATCTGAAAACCAGGAAAATGGATAAACTAGCAGAAAATTTCCAAGACCGTATTATTTTCCATACCGGAAGAGTTAAGGAAGTCTTTTACCCACTAGCTGAACGATTAGTGGAAGAGATCCATCATGCCACAGAGGAACTACATTTAAATCTTTTGCCCCATACACAAACAACCCAGGAGAAGATGAGCCAACAGGTTCAGGAACTATCTCAAAAGCTTACTAAGAATGCCAGGCTTCTTCATGAGAAAATCCACAAGAATTTGGATGAGCTAAAACAGCAGTTGGTCTCTTACCCTCATCAGATAAAACAACAATTCCCTAATAGACACAGTGTAGAACATGTAGCCCCTTATGTGGATGAGATGGCTGCTCAGGTACAGAAAGAGGTGGAAGAATTCCAGAGAAGCACTAAGATGCAGATAGAGGACTTTACAAGGACCATCAGTAGAGAGGCTGAGGAGATGCAGAACAAGTTGTCCCCCGCATCTTGGGATTTTCAAGACAGTGTTGGGCCGGTAGAGGATGTGCAAGAAAAACTAGATTCCTTGTGGAAGGACATTGCCCAGAGTCTGGACTAATAATACGACTTTGAGGAACTAATAATCCACCGAAGAAATGTGAGATCACAGTAACTTTTATACACTCGCTACAGCTACAGTATCAATAGGCAATTATGTTCAGTGGTCAAAGTGTGATGGTACCCATTGGTATAAAATAGCTCAAGGTTTTGTTTACACATTAGGGACATTCCAATTTTATAATTAAGAGCTCAAAACACCACTGTATTTTATATTTGAATTCATCCATATGTCTAATTGGATTAGTCTTAAAGCATTCTGTTTTATATTTATAAGCTTGTTTGTATTGTACATTGTAATAAACTGTTTTTGTAACAAATAGAAAAGGTCTTTATTCCCTACAAAAACAGCATTAGGCATTCATTTTACTGGTCAGGACAGTAAAAGTCCGGGCGGCAACCATGAGTGCAGATACAGCATCTGCATATACTCAACCTATGTTCACTTTGAGCAAGTATTAACTCTATGCTGATTGCAGACAGGTAACATATGCTGTGTATATATAAATTATAGTCAATAATGTCCTCCTGTTGTAAAATATAAGAATATAGTCACCAAGGAGCGCCATTCCATATAAAAGTACTAAATCAAAGGCAGAGTGCTTTTATACATGGCATGGAATTCCATGGTAATTTCTAATATCCTCATATTTTTCAACAAAGGGTACATTATTTATTATAATACACAAATTTCAATAACTAATGTGACTGAAATGACATCCTTAAGCACTGATTATAAATAAATGATGACATCACTAAGCATCGTTTATAATGATATATATATATATATATCTCATACCCAGTTTAGAGGCTGCCCCCTGATTAGGGTTGTCACCTTTTCCCCATCCTGAAAGCAGGAAGGAGGGTGGGAAGTGACATCACATGGTGGAACAATTACATTGTTGGGTGCATCGGCTCACAGAGCAGAGTAATGACAGGCTGGTTGGCTCAATCTAGGACAGTTCTGCCCAGTTTTCCTAATTTGGAAAACCAGGCAGTTAGTTTTGATCTGGGCAGCTCTTTCAGAAAACTGGGCAATCCTTTGCTGCCCTAGGCCCAGGCCTTTGTGGCCTGCCCACAAATCTAGGCCTGCACTTGAATGATACGATGCTTGGGTAATAGAAGAGGGCTGTTTTAGAAATCATAATTGTGAATTGTATGGAAAAAACATTTGACAAAATAGTTGTTGGTATAAACAAATAGCACACAAAGTGTAAATGTGTATATTTTTATCACCACGGAAATGGAGGAAATGCAAAAAAACATGTTTACAACTGTTGTTGTAAACATAATAATATGTTTACATAATGGTCAAAAACTATTTCCACCTGTGGAACGCATGACCATCTTTGATATTTTCTTTATAGTTTCAGTGAGGTGTAAGAGGAAGAGAGAGAGGCACAGTTAGAAGAAAAGTGTGGTATTCAGCTTGGTTAGTTAATGCTTTCAATCTATCAATGCAGTGCCCAGAGGCCATTTCTGCTGTCAGTTTACTGGCAAGTCTTGAGTTAATGGAGTGATCATTGTACATATTTGCAGTGGTTTTACTGGCAAGCCTGGGATTTTTTTTGTAGGGGGATTATTCACTAAACTCCGATTGCAAAAATCATGAAAATATTTGTGATTTTTTTTTTATAAAAACTGACTTTTATTAAAGTTTATTAAACCCCGAGGATGGAAAAATCCGGAAAAATTGGGAAAATCTATTTTTTACCGCAAAGCGAATTTTTGGGAAAATGTAATAATAAATAAGCGTAAAAAAAACAGAGCGGATGTGATCGGAGTTTGTAGCAGAAAATATTGAGATAAATTTGGACTTTGATAAATAACCCCCTAAGGTTTTTTTTTCACTAAACTCCTAATGCAAAAATCACGAAAAATTTCGTGATTTTTTAAAATAAAATTAGAGTTTTAAAAAATCACAATTTTTTTGGAATTTATTAAACCCAGAGGATGGAAAAGTCAGAATCTGAAAATCTGCTATCTCTGTCGTGGTTGCATATAGGTCAATGGGAGAAGTCCCAATGATTTTTTGATGTGCGCTGGGTTTCATGCAATACCCCAGAGTTTTCGGGCGAAAATTGAAAAAAATCGTGAAAATCTGATTTTTTTCCTGCAAAGCAAATTTTCGGGAAAATGTAAAAATAAATATGGGTAACTGTAAAAAAACCTGAGCGTATTTGATTGGAGTTTGAAGCAGAAAATACTGTGTTGCAAGGTATACATGTGCTTCATGAATTTTCTGAGGGGGAGGTGCCCCCCAAACTCTAGTTATGCCAATGCAGTTACACTAAATTAACCCTATTGTTTACTAAAGTAGACACTAATTTGCACCTGCGTCATGGAGATTAAGGTTTGGATTTGGTATTACGGATAGCTATCTTTTAAAGCTACATTTTAAAAAATGTTTTACCCTAGTGCATTTGTATCTTAATTTTCAAAGCACTGAAGGGTTTCTCCTATTTAGAACTTGAAACAGCCTTTCACCTGGTGGGGCTACTTATATTGTGGAGCAGCAATTGATTTTATTATCCTCTTTCTGTCTTTCTATAAACTCCTAAAGGTTGCTGGATTTGTGGTCTTGTCGATAGATAGCTCTATCAGAGTTAGCTTAAAATAATATTATGACAACAGTCCAGTATACTTTGACTGTCTTGACTTTGTGGTGTCCCTGAGATAGCAAAAAATTAGATAGGGTGACAGCTCCATCATCTTCAATTTCCTTTTCATTCTAATTTCCAATGAAATCAAGCGTTCTATTAATTATCACTTTGGTTTAATTTATTGTTTCTGTACCTTATCAATAGTTGCATTATTTAACTAATTGTTTGAGAATTAGATACAATGAATTGAAGCACTGGGCGCTTTCTATTTAATAGAAGTTTGTAATAGAATTAATTCTCTTTGCAATTTAAGCACTGTGCACTTTCAGTTAATAAATTACTGTTCTCTTATCTATTAATTTCCAATTTAATTGAAATGAATGAATTAACTAGCATGTAGCACTTTATTATTATATCATCACAAGCAATCTAGATACATTATTACGAAACAAGAACATCAGAAAATTCATTTTTATTTGTTTATAACCTTTTACACAACTTTTCTCAAATAAATGAATTGTTTGATTAACGTTGTAAATTCATGGAAACGGCAAGTTGAGTCTTGGGAGGTTATAATAAGTGAATTTCCGTAGGGAATTAGCATAAGGGTTCTAACTGATAATCAATAAGGGGAATATACGGGGTATTCTTTTCTCTTCTTTTAAAATTAAACCATTTGTGACAGAATGCTATGTTAAAGTGATACTGACACTGACAGTAAATATGACTGTACATTAAAAGTTACCTATAGATCACGTTTAATAATTTTTTGCGGAGAGGTTTGTTTTTGTAGTAATTGCAGAGATTTCAGGTAACAGATGCAGACTGGAAGGTGTAGGTGCTTACTCTGTCTTGGGCGAATCACTCGTGGTTTTCCATCGACCTGCCAATACAGATGCTCTGCATACATTGCACCACACGTAACAGCCAGCGCAGTACATCAGCGCAAAACAGAACCCAACAGCGATTCACTGTAATTGCTCTATCAACCCATTGCCCCCGACATTCCCTGAGTCCAATCATTAACTCAATGCTGCAAGTAAATATTTAGTTTTCCCTATCCAAGGCGCTAATATACTTTAGTTGAGTTCACCAAGTGGGGAGCAGATGTAGGGCACGCAGCCGCGCAACATCAGCGTCAGCAGCAGAGCAGAGTGGGAGGCAGCGGTGAAGGTGAGGTGCACTCAGGCGCTGGCAGGCTCGGTGCACATCCTGCTCCACCAGCCAGCACTCGAAAGCGGAGCCTCAGCCTCCTTCATAGCTGTCACTAGAATAGCCAGGGAGGAGAAATCGAGCACTGCAGGATGGATTGTCGCCGTGTCGCCTGTTTTGAAGAGGACAGGAAGAGACAGGAAGTGAAGTTTCAGTAAGTTATTTCTTAATAAAGGCTTTGCAATTTAAAAGTTCCATTTGTCTTGGTGTTTATTTTTCATTGTATACTAACGAATTTTTAAAAAATTTTTGACTGGTCCAGATAACAAACATTTGGAAGGTGAGAGATGAATGAAGGCGTTGAAGCATAAATTCAATTTGTAAGGCAAAGATTCAGTACATTTTACGTGTGGGTGTTATTGGTTGTATGGTGCAGAACAAGGTGTGATTGTGCTCTGGAGAACTGTAAAGTGAAAATCAAAGAAATTACTTTTTAGTATACTGCTATGTTTTGTGTCCTCAGATGAATCCAGGAATGAAGAAACTGTTTTCAGGGATAAAAGTGGCAGAAGCAGGGACCTGAATATGGAACAGCAACAACCACAACAGAAACAGGCAGTTCAGGACAAAAAGAAAAAAAGACTGAGTTAAAGTCATAGTGCAAAATAACCAGAAAAATCACTGTTATCTGTTTGACTTATCACTACAGAAATAAAAACACAGTTTAGTATGCCCATCTCTATCAGACTCACACACTCACACTGTCTCTCTCCTTCCTCTCTCTCTGTGGCTTTCACCTACTGTACAATATTTTGCTTAGACTCTTCATTTCATAAGAAGAGCTATGGAGGAAAGCAAAACTTACCTTAAGTAAAACAGTTTGCCGAAGCATAAAAGACTTACTATTAGATTGCATTAAACCTCCTTCAGAGAAGCATTTCCTGGTCTTACCATTTGGTAGTGGCTCTATTATTGCTTCTGCAGTTTGAGGAAATTGGTAGTTGGTGGACTCTTTAGAGGGATTTGCTTGGACTGTTTTCTTTGCATGTGGAAGTTGCTAACACTTTCCTTGTGTACATTATACTCTGATTATCTTTCTAATCATGTACTGACTGTACTATTATTGTGGCAAAAATATGGGTTGGTTGTGTATGCATGGAACTATTCTTTTAATTAAGTTAAAGAAAAATAAATTAAAACTTAAGGTTAAAACTAAGTACGCTTTATCAGAAAGGTCTATGTAATACACCAATAAACCATAAAAGTAATGCTGCTCTGAGTCTTCTGTCGAAAGAAACACAGTATTTCTTTCAGACTTCCTGTTTTCAGCATAAACCTCCAGGGCTAGGGCTTAAGCATGCTCAGATTGCTCCTCTCCCTTTCCCCCCTCCCTGCTGTAATCTGAGCCCAGAGCTATGAGCAGCAGGCAGAGACTTGGGCAGAAAGTTATATGACACCAAGCAAATATGGCAGCTGCTATCCTAATAAAACAGAGAGAGCTTCTAGAGCTGTTTACTCGGGTATGGTAAAGCATTCTACAGAATAAATAAAGTGTTCTAACTTTCATTATTGTGGCTTATCTATTGGCAATAAACTGTCTCTGTAGCTTTGCTTCTCCTTTAAGCTTGTTTTCAAATTGTGACAAACTTATTCTAGCTTGGCCCAAAAGAGCAACAGCAAAAAAAACTGAAGGATGCTGTGAAAAAGATGGAAAAGCCACTAGCCAGATACATTGATGATGAAGACTTGGACAAAATGCTACAAGAACAGGAGAGAGAGGGTGACTCAATGGCCAAATTATTGCAAAAAAAGAAAGATTAAAAAAAAAATATTGAGAAAAAAGGTGAGTTTACTGGCAAGTGACCCTTAGAAGTGTTCTTGGGTTTGAATCATATTAAACTAGAGTGTATGAAACAATACTGCATCCATGACTTTTATTGTTTGTGCTATTATGATCATAACTTGACGGTTCATTATATGCAGGTCAAGATGGTATTATTCTGCTTAGAGCTGTAACATATTTTGAAAATACAATTACCTCCGAAATCCAATAAATATTAGTTGCACCATACTCTTGGAAACAGAGAAGGGAAAATTTACGTCAAGAGGAATGCTCCACTATCAGAACCCAAGGTAGCATCCTTCTACCTCTTGGTGTGATGGGGCATATGGGCACCTGGATTTTCCAGAGTGCAATTCACTCAGAGCCAAGGGATAATCAGTATGGTGGCGGGATATATTGTAGCCTTTGAGGACTCTTGTTTTTAGAATACATTTTGTGTGCCTGAAGCCTCTTAAAGGAAATTTACATTGGGTGTCCAGACTTAAGTGCTGATGCAAGAGGATCATTGCAGCAAATAGTTCACACAAAAGTTTATATGTACCAGAACCGTAAATTGCCACATCATGTGATTGCAGCCTAATTTCTGTGTCCTAAATAAGGTACAATGCAGGCAAGCTCTAAGGATTTTGTAGGATTCTATATGTTGTACTTAGTGTAATATAGTTAACCTGAATTATTTTGTAAGGCTAATCTTTGTCTTCTAACATAAGAGCAAAGGGCAAGTTTTTTTCTTTAAATTTTACATTTGATCTCCCATATCCTAAATTCCTCGCTGCGAGTGTGGAGCTCCCCATTCGTCCAGACTACTCACGTGACCTCCAGTCCCACATCCTGGCATTGGATTCCTTCAACTCTCTCACTACAACGGACTTAATTCAAGGACACATTCTGGATACGTTAAAAATCTTCACATCCTTTATTTGTTCATATGTAACAAATAAAGGATGTGAAGATTTTTAACGTATCCAGAATGTGTCCTTGAATTAAGTCCGTTGTAGTGAGAGAGTTGAAAAGATCTCCCATATCCTGTACAGAACGTCCAAGGTATAAGGGTCCAAATCCCCCCCCAAACAGGTTTAATATCTGGCCTGGATATTGCTGGTATGGTGTGGATAGGTGAATAGAAATGTATTTCATTTGCTATCAGACAAATTCTCTTTTGGAATATGTTTTCAGGCATTGAGTTTTGCTTAGAGCTTCTCCGTCTATCTCATTACCTTGAAAGAAAGCAGTTAATTTCTAGATGGGAATCCTGGGAGTAAAACACCAGGTTACAATTACAACCACACTGCTGCTTAGATATTCATATATTTGGCTAATTAACTGTGCATTTCAGTTTTCATATAACTTTGCCCATATTTAAATATTGTAATTGGTAAGATTGGAGCCCGTCCAGACCTTTGGGCCTTGGTTTTCAGGGTTAGCATGTGGTTTTAACCCTACTCCATCTCTGTATATCTGTAATTTCTTACCTGTATCCCATTGGTATTAAAGTTCTTGGTGGCCATGGTCTTCTTTAGTTTTGTAAATTCACTCATGTTCACAGTTTGGAGACATCCACCTGGCTTACTAAATACAATACCTTATTTTAGGTACTGTTCTCTCAAAATCAGTGGTTGATATAATTAATATATACTATGTTACACCAAGAACCAGTCTTCTGGTTCTGCCTGCTTTGATAAATTATACCAAATTGTATTGCTGTATTGTGGGTAAAACATGTTGACATAAGTGCCTTTTGCATATTGTGACTGCATTTGCAAATTATATTTTAAATATAAAAGAGATTTTTGCATCAAATCAAATCATAGGTGGCTGGAAACTGTTACTAATTAAGGTAAATTTATAAAAAGAGTAGAATTACATCCAAGTATCCATGTGAAAAAGTAACCAGGGTTCTCTAGCTTGAAATGTAAAAATGTTGTAATTATTAACCAGGTTGCCGCTTCAGACCCTAAAAAAAGGAAGATGACAATAATATTCTGTCATTCTCTCTATCCTAGGTCCAATGGATTTGAGAAGCAACACTTTGGAAGTATGGCAGAAAAGACAGCTGTACAGCAGAAAGCATACAAGTGGAGTGTAGACATGAGAACAAGAGGACAGACTTCATGCAGAGCAGGGAAAAAGTCTTCACAATACACTACTAGCATTTTTTGATTCCTCTAGTTAGGTAGAACTGGCCTCTTCTGTCAGTAATTATTTTTTAGATACTTGGCAGCAACCATTGTGTACCTCTTGGTGACCATGGGCAGAATACCTGTGGTTAAACATTATTATATATAATATATAATATTATATATTGTACAGTATCTCCAATACTCCGCTGAATTCCAAGGTATCTACCTTGATTTCAAGTTGTTTTATTTTTTTCTGTTAAAGGGCATATAAAGGCAAAAAAATAAAATCCCATTTTTACTTATTTAATGAAAAAGAAACCTATCTCCAATATACTTTAATTAAAAAGTGTGTACCGTTTTTATAAGAAACCTTACTGTATGCAGTGAAATTCTCCCTTCATTTACTGCTGTGGATAGGAATTGTCAGACGGTCCCTAACTGCTCTGCAGGGAAACAATCATACTTATGAACAGCAGGGGGAGCCCCCGCCTTACTTCCCAGCCATGCAGAACTCAGGCAGCTTTGTTTATGACGATCCCTAAGCAGCCCAGACCACACTAAGCATTTGCATCTTGCAAAGATGTTAACAAGTTAAGTTACAAGATGGTGACCCCCTGTAGCCAACTTTGAAAGCATAAATTATTTGTTTGATTAGGCTTGTGGTGCAGTAAGTTCATGTTTATATTTAGTATACAAAATACAGCATTTCTAGCCTTATTCTATTTTAGACTTTAAATGCCCTTTAAGTCTTGAGAGAACTGTGAACAGTAAGATATTAAATATTTTCATTTTTATTAAAAAAAGTGTTGTGATTTGTTTTCCTAATGTCTTACTTTTATTAAAATAACAAAACATAAAATTATGCAGTAAATGGGAGAACATATTAAGGCCTTTACCATAGTGTTTATAGGTTAAAGTGGTCCAAATTTTGAAAGACTACATTTTATTGATAGGTTGAACACCAGCATCTCTGGGTCAGTACCATTAGGGATGGTTTTTAGGTATGGATTTCATCTCAGGTTTGCAAGATTTTATCATTTTTATTAGGGCACCATCTAGGGGAGATAGGGGAGTTTAAATTGGGATGGTAGAAGTGGCTACTACTTCCTTCCATACTTTCAGAGTTGGAATTGAGGTATCCAGCAAGTTTGAAACTTTCTTAAACTACCTTCCTTGCAAAGAAAGTGAAAGTTCTAAACATATCTCTTTTTGCATGAAAATATAACCCGATTCTCCCATTACACACATATCTGAGGAAATGGCCTGAGGCAAACTGAATTTACATGGGTTGCTTGTGTACCGTTCCCTTCCAGTAATGCTGGATACTGGGGCACAACCAAATTACATGTATGTATGGGGCCTTAGGTTCCTGGCATCTTCTACAGGTTTGCCTTTTGCCACACCTGTTGCTTGGGTAAAAACAATACAGCTAATGAAGTTTTTTGATTTGTATTAGACAGTGGATGAGATTAGATAATTTCATTCATCTGTATAATTCATTTTTTTGAATGAGACCAGGAGTGGAAAAGGTTTTGTAGCAATGAAATTAGGTAAAGTTTGGTCACTACTGTAGGTTCTGGTGGCTGCTGGCCTAGAGAAAGCACCCAATTTTTTTGGACTTTTTTTTGATGATAAATAAGGTCCAATCGGGTAGTTGGAGTTGATTTTTTTGATTTGGACCTTGATATATAACCCCCTAAATGTTAAGACATACATTTATAAATCTGCTTACTTTCAAGGTTATCTATTTTTATACTGTACATTTGAAGCAATTGCCATATTGGTGATTATTCTGTGGGTTTAGTGATGTCCAATATGTCCAATAAAACAGTTTTTACTATTATATTGAAATTGTATACCTTGCCTTCTATAGCTCCAAATCTTTATTTGTTTTTAACAAAGACAGTGGGCACAATAAAACACTTAACTGTGAACAATACAGTGTTCCCAACAAAGATTTGATATCAGTGTGGATTATCATTTGTATCTGCAAAAGTTTTCCTTGCCATTAACCACTCATACTTTATAAAGAACTTTGTAGAGGTTACAATGCAAATGTATTTCAGTTACTGGATGATTAAAGCAGGCAATGTACTATGTGTAGTGTAGGACCTTCTCTAGTGTCTAGTCCTTTATGGGTTCTCTTTGTCCTCTAGAGATGTATTTCCCTTCTGCTGTTGGAGGTAAATCTGGAGTCGACACTGAGGACGTTGGGGCATCCTGTAAAAGATGGGAACAGTTGATTACCGTGTATGATGCTTGGTTTATCTGTGTAATATGGTTCAATAATGCTGCTGAAGCTGTTGTTTTCAATGCCCAGCAAAAAGACAGCTGCTGAGCCAGTGCTGCAGCAGTCCATTAAATAAAGAAATGTCATCATCATCATCAGAGTTCAAAGAACTAAAACACATCAAATTAACACAATTACAAAAAAAAAAAAGTTATAAGCTGGAAACCAGCTAAAGGCACTGAATTTGCAAAATATACAAGTAGAATTTTGAAAACTTTGGGGGATAAAAAGCCCAATACTAAAAGGAACAATGAAGCAATGCTTTCCAATAGGGATGCACCAAATCCACTTTTTTGGGGTTTTGCTGATTTCCAATCTCTCACGGCATTTGGCAAAATCTTGAACCAAATTCTAACCTTGATTTGCATATTTAAAATAGTAAGTGGGTGGGATATCAAAACATCTTGCTACATGACTTTAATGGTTTGGATTTGCTTTGGCCAAGCATTTGGATTTGGCTCAATTCTGCCAAAAAAAGACTAGGATTCAGCTGAATTCCAAATTGAATCCAAGATTTGGTCTATCCCTACTTTCCTAGTATGACACTAGCAGAGCCACTAACTTTCCCAAATATGGAACAATATTTTTTGCAGTGACGTGAGCTCTACATTTGCTGGATGTTATCACACCATTTGCCTCATTTTGATTGTTTTTACTGTTATATTTACAATTGTAAATGCATCTGCTATAGGGATGGGAAATTACATCTTATACAGTATTGCTTTCATTCATGGAAGATGCCATATTCATATACAGATGTGTTCAGAATAATAGTCTGTTTTGTACATGGCAAATAATTTACTAGTAGGTGTAGTAGAGTAATAGAAAACCAACAAATGTAATTGGTATTAGTGTTGTTGTACAGCAGTAGAAGTAACCCATGTTGTTTTCTCAGAGCCTCTACATACAGACTGATATAAAGCTATTTCAGCACCGGCATCCAACTGTATCAGTCACTATTCAGCAAAATGAAGCATCTAATACTATGTCCCTGTCTATTTGCTTAAAACAAGTTGTCATCATGCATACTGTATGGATTCTGCTGGTCATCAAATTTCATCTATCCTGTCTGTCTGTCTATCAATACCTGTAGGTCTCCCTGTGAACTGTGTTGAAGTCACTTTCGCCTGTTAACTCTAAATTGTCCTTCTTAGGTTTGCAGATTCTGACCATCTCTCCTTTTTTGGGCACAAATGTGCTTCCAGTTGTTGTCTCGCTTTCGAACTTGACCTGCAATAAAAATGTGTCACTTTATTGTTGGATTAAAATTAAAATAGGTATAAGGTCATTAAGTTCAGAGAGAAGCGTTTTTTGCTGTAGTCGCTTATTAGTAAAACATTACTCTAACAAATTTGTCCTTACAGTATATTATTTACAGTATATAAAATGATAAAGACTTGCTAATTAAACCTAGGGTACATCTGCAAGACATACATGCCATTATACAGCTTACAACTGTTGAGCCAAGTCAAATAAAGTGTTGTAGTATTAAAGGGATACAAAAGAGTTGGCTGCACAAAACGCATTATCCACGCCAATAAATAGTTCAATTTGTATTTCCAGTCATTGCATTTAAACAGATTTGAGAACAGTAAGTGCTTGGTAACCATTGATCCTGTTTGATTGTTGAGAGTTGACACTGAAAAGCAGCAGTATCAACTGGTAATTGATTTTCAAAACTGTTCTACTACTCCCTGCATATATTCTTGCCAAAGCACTTGGATTTTGCACCATGCAATTATTGCAAAAGCAAAAACAGAACACAACTGTACCTACCCCAAGCATGCACAAGGAATACTTGAGAGCTCATAAAAATAGCTTATTTATATAAGTTATAGATGTCATAGTCTAATATTGAAGCATAGAAATGATCATTATAAATGTCTTCTGTGGACTAGCATGAAAAAAGGAGGGATGTCTTTTTGTGTTTAGTCTCACCATAGGCCTCAATGAAATGCCATCTCGAGGGTCTCCATGCCGCCAGTGTGGTTGCACCACCCAGTTTTTGTACACAGACTTGTTGTGTGTGGAACCATCAAATGTGGCATTTAGGGGTTTAAGAACAGAACGTGGACGTCGAATGGGCTCTCTGGGAAGCCACGCTGGAGTGGAAAATGCAAGCTGCCAAAAGAATTATACAATATTAGATAGTCGAATAAAGAGTGCAATTAAATGTACATGAATTTGTACCAAAAAGAAAGGAACTGCAAAGAAGAGCTAACGAGGTCGCACAGCCTTGTTAATAAATATAATTAGATGGTGTGTGTAACTTGGAAACCATGAGAGGAATAATTAAAAGATGTGTTTGATGAGTGCAAATAAATTCATTCAAAATAAATTCATTGTGTCCACACTTTGATGTGTTGTCATTATTATATCTTGTGATAAACAATTAAGAGTTAATAAAGTGCAATAGTGTAAGGAGTGCTAATTACGTAAGCAACAGTTTGCATTCCACTAGTCTGTAGAAGAAGGAATCACTCAATAAAACTCAACATTTAATGGTTCATTTAAAATCAAAAGAGGGAATTAATGAAATATGAAAACACTTAAAAATATGATTTATCCCGATCTGGTTTCACAGTTGTAAGGATTGCAGTATATCTAAGTAATGAAAATACTCGTCCCACATAGATCATTACATCAGCCTATATACCCTCTCATAGTAGTATGAGTTGGGTTGGGGAGCAGGAGGGTGTCTATGGTAAATGATATTTGATCTAAAATCATAATACAATATCTGCTTAGATATAATCTGCTAGAATTTGACAAGTTATCCCCCTCATCTGTATGAATTAACACAACATTAACTCTCTATATGCTAAATACATAATAACACATCGACTAGTTTAGTATATTATAAAATAAATGTATAATTTTGGATTGGTAATACTATTGTTTTTTCGTGCATGATACTCTGATCCAGTGGATGCACCGTGGCATTGCAGTTATTGCACATTCCTTACCATTTAAACTACAGCAGAATTCGGCACTAGGACCTTGAAGAAACCGGAGAATTACCTAATGATCACATGACTACTGACAACCAATGGGCGCAACCGAGAGGATGTAAATATCGCGAGACTTGGGCGTCATTTTGCCTTTGAGAAAGCCTATACAGGCGAAATGTACGTCAGGCGATTGCTCTATGGAGTGTTCTAAGGGTGGGGAGGAGGCACTCTGGAGGGTGGGCTGAATGGTGGCAGCAGTTTCCTTCTAATAGCGGAGGTAGCGTTGGACAGACTGGTGATGTTGTTACCAGCACTCGCACAGACTTAATTTTGGGCTTTGCCCGTTTTCAATTTTCGGTGTTGCATTTGCACTAGTGATAGGAAATAGGCCACACTTACTTAGGTGCCTCTGAGAGGACAAAGCTCCAGTTACTCTATGCACACTGTATTGTAAACATATATGTCTGTATAATACTGCAAGGTACAGTACACCGGGTCTGTCCTCTGTTTGTATGCACTACCTTTGGTAATTTAACCTATTGTGTTCATGTCCAAACTTTTGGTGTTGCTTTAACACAAGACATAGGGAATAGGCCATACCTACTTAGATGCCTCTGAGAGGACAAAGTGTCAGTTTACTCTCCTTGCACACCATTTTGGAATTAACACATGTGCGATACTTCAAGTTCCAGCATACAAGGTGTTGGTTTGTCCGTTGTTTTTCCCATAATGGGAGCCACCTAATTTATTTTACTATAGACACCCTCCTGCTCCCCACCCCAACTCGTACTACTATCAGAGGGCATATAGGTTGATGTAATGATCTATGTGGGACCAGTATTTTCATTACTCAGATATACTGCAATCCTTACAACTGTGAAACTAGATTGGGATACATCATATTTTTAAGTGTTTTTATATTTCATTAATTCCCTCTTTTGATTTTAAATGAACTATTAAATGTTATGTTTTATTGAGTGATTCCTTCTTCTACAGACTAGTGGAATGCGAACTGTTGCTTACGTAATTAGCACTCCTTACACTATTGCACTTTATTAACTCTTTATTGTTTATCACAAGATATAATAATGACAACACAACAAAGTGTGGACACAATGAATGTAAATGAATTTATTTGCACTCATCAAAAACATCTTTTAAGGCATTAATTATTCCTTTAATGGTTTCCAAGTTACACACAATCTAATTATAATTATTAACAAGGCTGTGCGACCTCGTTAGCTCTTCTTTGCAGTTCCTTTCTTTTGGTACAAATTCATGTTCATATTTAAGAGCTGTCTGCATGTCTAAGATTAAAGCAGTGGCTGAACTACCTGGGGAGCAGGGGGTGTGAGCGGGCCAGGGTCCACACGCCCTCAGGGCCCCCCGGCAGCCTGCGCGCCACTGAAATGTGGGCAGAAATTAGCGTTACAGAGGGGGATGGGGGCCCAGCTGCGCGTCACACACCAGGGCCCGCCCCCCTCTAGTTACGTTACTGGATTAAAGGACTTCCAAACAGTGGTGATGGGTGGTTAGAAGGTGCGGAAAAACCAAGAAACCCAATTTGCAATTAAATGTAGCCGTTGGTACATAACTAAATAACAGCAGGACAATGGGAGAAATGAGAGCAGTAAGGGTTTAGATGAACTTTAATAAAGATAATAAATACCTGGTAATATTTACAGTAAGTGTAGTCTAAGATAAGGTCAGATAAAGCAAGAACAAATATAAAAGAAACTATGGTAAGCTATACTGTATATGATGAAATACATAAGGAAAATGCATTTCAAGTAAAGTGTTTATAGTCAAAGCAGGTGGATCTTGCAAAGAAAATCTAAGACGTCAACCAGGTCACCTGATGGTATTTAGAGGGATACTGGACAAAGTTAATGGTGAAAGAAAGTGTTGCAGGTTCATACATGCCAACATCTGGTCAGGCAATTTTGCCAGTTTCACCACACTGACTGACCTCTACTCAGAGATCAATTTGGACAATCATCCTGCAATCCTGTTTAAGAGCTGAGAATCCAAACTGTTATTTAATCTGCTGATGTAACATGTTGGCAGGTGCATTGTGTATTGGCAGATGGGGAAGAGGAGCCCCAGCTGTAGTGTAATCATTTGGTCTGTTGACCAGAATTAAAGTAACAATGGAATGTGCCCATACCTATGTATCGTTAGCTGTACAGTAAGTGGCCAATTTATCAAGGCTGTCAAATTCGACTAGGGAGTTATTAAAATGTGATTTGAGTTTTTCAAAACATTTGAATTCCATTTTCAAGATTTATCATACTCTGGCCCTTTAAGAACTTAAATTCGACTATTCACCACCTAAAACCTGACAAATTGCTGTTCAAGTCTATGGGAGACGTCCAAGGATCAATTTGGAGTTGTTTGCAGCCTTCCTGACATTCGAGTTTTTTAAATTCGATTTAAATTCGATTTGAGTTTTTAGGTAGATTCCATTCCCCTGTGTTTGAAAAAAGTTATTTTATTGATAAATTTCGATTGGTCGAATTTCGAATTCATGGAAGTTTATGGGAGTTTTAAAAAACTCACATGATTTCGAAATTCGACCCTTGATAAATGTGCCTCTAACTGTCTCACATCATGAGTTCGTCTGGTGTATAACCATTAGAGATGTCGCGAACTGTTCGCGCGAACATCGGGTGTTCGCGCTCGCCGGAAGTTCGCGAACGTCGCGCGACGTTCGCCATTTTGGGTTCGCCATTGTTGGCGCTTTTTTTTGCCCTCTCACCCCAGACCAGCAGGTACATGGCAGCCAATCAGGAAGCTCTCCCCTGGACCACTCCCCTTCCCTATAAAAACCGAAGCCCTGCAGCGTTTTTTTCACTCTGCCTGTGTGTGCTGAAGAGATAGTGTAGGGAGAGAGCTGCTGCCTGTTAGTGATTTCAGGGACAGTTGAAAGTTTGCTGGCTAGTAATCGTTTTGATACTGCTCTGTTATTGGAGGGACAGAAGTCTGCAGGGTTTGAGGGACATTTAAGCTTAGGTAGCTTTGCTGGCTAGTAATCTACCTTCTACTGCAGTGCTCTGTATGTAGCTGCTGTGGGCAGCTGTCCTGCTTCTGATCTCATCTGCTGACTGCTGCAATAACAGTAGTCCTTGTAAGGACTGCTTTTATTTATTTTTTTGTTGTTTTACTACTACTACTACTACTACTACTACTATAAGAGCCCAGTGCTATTAGTCTAGCAGTGTTGGGGAGTGGGACTGGTGTGCTAATCTGCTGCTCCTAGTAGTTCAGCAGCACCAACTTTAATTTTTTTTTTTTAATATTCATTTTTTTTTTATTTTACTTTTTTTTATTTTACTACCGCTGTAGTAGTGTATAAGTTGACCTTTTAGGCATTATTTGCCCTGTAGGCATTATTTGCACACTGTTTTCTTCAACCCGCCATCGAGCTGTGTGACCTTGTTCACATTCTGTCTAAATATCCATAATATTACCGTCTCCAGAAAAAACACCGGAGTCACTTTTTTCAAGCAGCCATAATATATTTTACGTAATCCGTATCCACCGCTGTAGTAGTGTATACGTTGGCCTTGTAGGCATTATTTGCACACTGTTTTCTTCAACCCGCCATCGAGCTGTGTGACCTTGTTCACATTCTGTCTAAATATCCATAATATTACCGTCTCCAGAAAAAACACCGGAGTCACTTTTTTCAAGCAGCCATAATATATTTTACGTAATCCGTATCCACCGCTGTAGTAGTGTATACGTTGGCCTTGTAGGCATTATTTGCACACTGTTTTCTTCAACCCGCCATCGAGCTGTGTGACCTTGTTCCCATTCTGTCTAAATATCCATAATATTACCGTCTCCAGAAAAAACACCGGAGTCACTTTTTTCAAGCAGCATTCATATATTTTACGTAATCCGTATCCACCGCTGTAGTAGTGTATACGTTGGCCTTGTAGGCATTATTTGCACACTGTTTTCTTCAACCCGCCATCGAGCTGTGTGACCTTGTTCACATTCTGTCTAAATATCCATAAATATTACCGTCTCCAGAAAAAACACCGGAGTCACTTTTTTCAAGCAGCCATAATATATTTTACGTAATCCGTATCCACCGCTGTAGTAGTGTATACGTTGGCCTTGTAGGCATTATTTGCACACTGTTTTCTTCAACCCCGCCATCGAGCTGTGTGACCTTGTTCCCATTCTGTCTAAATATCCATAATATTACCGTCTCCAGAAAAAACACCGGAGTCACTTTTTTCAAGCAGCATTCATATATTTTACGTAATCCGTATCCACCGCTGTAGTAGTGTATACGTTGGCCTTGTAGGCATTATTTGCACACTGTTTTCTTCAACCCGCCATCGAGCTGTGTGACCTTGTTCACATTCTGTCTAAATATCCATAATATTACCGTCTCCAGAAAAAACACCGGAGTCACTTTTTTCAAGCAGCATTCATATATTTTACGTAATCCGTATCCACCGCTGTAGTAGTGTATACGTTGGCCTTGTAGGCATTATTTGCACACTGTTTTCTTCAACCCGCCATCGAGCTGTGTGACCTTGTTCACATTCTGTCTAAATATCCATAATATTACCGTCTCCAGAAAAAACACCGGAGTCACTTTTTTCAAGCAGCATTCATATATTTTACGTAATCCGTATCCACCGCTGTAGTAGTGTATACGTTGGCCTTGTAGGCATTATTTGCACACTGTTTTCTTCAACCCGCCATCGAGCTGTGTGACCTTGTTCACATTCTGTCTAAATATCCATAATATTACCGTCTCCAGAAAAAACACCGGAGTCACTTTTTTCAAGCAGCATTCATATATTTTACGTAATCCGTATCCACCGCTGTAGTAGTGTATACGTTGGCCTTGTAGGCATTATTTGCACACTGTTTTCTTCAACCCGCCATCGAGCTGTGTGACCTTGTTCACATTCTGTCTAAATATCCATAATATTACCGTCTCCAGAAAAAACACCGGAGTCACTTTTTTCAAGCAGCATTCATATATTTTACGTAATCCGTATCCACCGCTGTAGTAGTGTATACGTTGGCCTTGTAGGCATTATTTGCACACTGTTTTCTTCAACCCGCCATCGAGCTGTGTGACCTTGTTCACATTCTGTCTAAATATCCATAATATTACCGTCTCCAGAAAAAACACCGGAGTCACTTTTTTCAAGCAGCATTCATATATTTTACGTAATCCGTATCCACCGCTGTAGTAGTGTATACGTTGGCCTTGTAGGCATTATTTGCACACTGTTTTCTTCAACCCGCCATCGAGCTGTGTGACCTTGTTCACATTCTGTCTAAATATCCATAATATTACCGTCTCCAGAAAAAACACCGGAGTCACTTTTTTCAAGCAGCATTCATATATTTTACGTAATCCGTATTCACCGCTGTAGTAGTGTATACGTTGGCCTTGTAGGCATTATTTGCACACTGTTTTCTTCAACCCGCCATCGAGCTGTGTGACCTTGTTCACATTCTGTCTAAATATCCATAATATTACCGTCTCCAGAAAAAACACCGGAGTCACTTTTTTCAAGCAGCCATAATATATTTTACGTAATCCGTATCCACCGCTGTAGTAGTGTATACGTTGACCTTGTAGGCATTATTTGCACACTGTTTTCTTCAACCCGCCATCGAGCTGTGTGACCTTGTTCACATTTTGTCTAAATATTGATAATATTATCGTCTCTAGAAAAACCACTTGAGTTACTTTTTTTCAAGCAGCATTCATATATTTTACGTAATCCGTATCCACCGCTGTAGTAGTGTATACGTTGACCTTGTAGGCATTATTTGCACAGTGTTTTCTTCAACCCGCCATCGAGCTGTGTGAGCTTGTTCACATTTTGTCTAAATATTGATAATATTATCGTCTCTAGAAAAACCACTTGAGTTACTTTTTTTCAAGCAGCATTCATATATTTTACGTAATCCGTATCCACCGCTGTAGTAGTGTATACGTTGACCTTGTAGGCATTATTTGCACAGTGTTTTCTTCAACCCGCCATCGAGCTGTGTGAGCTTGTTCACATTTTGTCTAAATATTGATAATATTATCGTCTCTAGAAAAACCACTTGAGTTACTTTTTTTCAAGCAGCATTCATATATTTTACGTAATCCGTATCCACCGCTGTAGTAGTGTATACGTTGACCTTGTAGGCATTATTTGCACACTGTTTTCTTCAACCCGCCATCGAGCTGTGTGAGCTTGTTCACATTTTGTCTAAATATTGATAATATTATCGTCTCTAGAAAAACCACTTGAGTTACTTTTTTTCAAGCAGCATTCATATATTTTACGTAATCCGTATCCACCGCTGTAGTAGTGTATACGTTGACCTTGTAGGCATTATTTGCACAGTGTTTTCTTCAACCCGCCATCGAGCTGTGTGAGCTTGTTCACATTTTGTCTAAATATTGATAATATTATCGTCTCTAGAAAAACCACTTGAGTTACTTTTTTCAAGCAGCATTCATATATTTTACGTAATCCGTATCCACCGCTGTAGTAGTGTATACGTTGACCTTGTAGGCATTATTTGCACACTGTTTTCTTCAACCCGCCATCGAGCTGTGTGACCTTGTTCACATTTTGTCTAAATATTGATAATATTATCGTCTCTAGAAAAACCACTTGAGTTACTTTTTTTCAAGCAGCATTCATATATTTTACGTAATCCGTATCCACCGCTGTAGTAGTGTATACGTTGACTTTGTAGGCATTATTTGCACAGTGTTTTCTTCAACCCGCCATCTAGCTGTGTGTATTATCGTTTCCAGAAAAACCAACTGAGTTTTTGTGTTGTTGTTGTTTTTTTAAAAATAATGCCAGGCAAAGGCAGGCCGCCACGCAGAGGCCGTGCTAGGGGCCGTGCTGCTATGCAATCCTGTGGCCCTAGCAAATTGCCCAGTTTTAAAAAGCCAATGACCCTGAACTCCCAAAATGCTGAAGAGGTAGTTGACTGGCTTACACAGCACACCCCATCCTCTACCGTTTCTAACTTTACCACAACATCCTCCTCATCCTCCACTGCTATGGCCACCCCACGTAACACTTCCTCCACCACCGGTGCCCCTTCTTCACTGGGGTCAGAGGAGTTATTTTCCCATGAGTTTCTTGAACTGAGTAATGCGCAACCATTATTGCCAGAAGAAGATGAAGGAGATGAGGACCTTACACCAGATTTAATTCTGGCAGAGAACACGATAGAGATGGACATAATGAGTGATGAGGAGGAGGTCCCCGCTGCTGCTTCCTTCTGTGATGTGTCAGAAGAAATTGATGCATCTGAGGAGAATGATGATGAGGAGATTGATGTTTTGTGGGTGCCTAGTAGAAGAGAGCAAGAGGAGGGTAGTTCAGATGGAGAGACGGAGAGTCAGAGAGGCAGTAGGAGAATAAGACTTAGAAGAAGCAGGGAGGACAGCCCGCAGGGATCAGCAGGGCAACAACATGTATCGGCACCTGTGTTCAGCCGGCCAACGCACCCGCCATTGCCGCCAATACCGCCAACTCCGCCAACTTCTACTGTTACCGCCAGATCGCACACTTCCAAAAAGTCAGCAGTGTGGGATTTTTTTAATGTGTGTGCCTCTGACAAAAGCATTGTAATTTGCAATGAGTGCAGTCAGAAACTGAGCCTTGGTAAGCCCAACAGCCACATAGGTACAACTTCTATGCGAAGGCACATGAGCGGCAAGCACAAAGCACTTTGGGAGCAACACCTCAAAGGCAACAGGCAAACTAAAAGCCACACTCCTTCTGGTCCAGCATCTTACTGCTCTACCTCTGCTCTCCTTGACCCGTCTGAACCACCCTCCACTCCGCCTTCCACCTTGACCACCTGTTCCCATTCCCAGTCATCTGCCACCAGCCAAGTTTCTGTGAAGGCCATGTTTGAGCGTAAGAAGCCAATGTCTGACTGTCACCCCCTTGCCCGGCGTCTGACAGCTGGCTTGTCTGCACTCTTAGCCCGCCAGCTTTTACCATACCAGCTGGTGGACTCTGAGGCCTTCCGCAAATTTGTAGCAATTGGGACACCGCAGTGGAAGGTACCCAGCCGCAATTTTTTTTCTAAAAAGGGAATACCACACCTGTACCAACATGTGCAGAGCCAAGTTACCGCATCTCTGTCACTTAGTGTTGGGCCAAAGGTCCATATGACTACTGACGCATGGTCCTCCAAGCATGGTCAGGGCAGGTATGTCACCTACACTGCCCACTGGGTGAACTTGGTAATGGCTGGGAAGCAGGGAATGGGTAGCTCAACAACAACAGTGGAGTTGGTGTCACCGCCACGGATTGCACGCGGTTCTGCCACCACCTCTACTCCTCCATCGCTCTCTACCTCGTCTTCTTCTTCTTCTTACTCTGCTGCTGGGTCCTCCTTCTCCTCCTCCACACCTGTGCACCCCCAGCTCCCCTAGGCTATTCGACGTGCCAGGTACGCCGTTGTCACGCTGTCTTGGGGATGACGTGCCTGGAAAGCAAAAACCATACCGGATCTGTACTCCTGTCATCTCTGCAGTCACAGGCCGATCGGTGGCTGACCCCACACCAACTGCAGATCGGAAAAGTGGTGTGTGACAATGGAAGCAATCTGTTGGCAGCGTTGAGACTAGGCAATTTAACACATGTGCCCTGCATGGCACATGTGTTAAATTTAATAGTCCAACGTTTTGTCTCCAAGTACCCAGGATTCCAGGACGTTCTCACCCAGTCCAGAAAGGTGTCGGCCCATTTCAGACGTTCCTACACAGCCATGGCACGCCTTGCTGAC
The DNA here is from genome assembly GCF_017654675.1 of Xenopus laevis. Lineage (NCBI taxonomy): Eukaryota > Metazoa > Chordata > Amphibia > Anura > Pipidae > Xenopus > Xenopus laevis. Next base: position 71,729,053 of record NC_054384.1, read on the forward strand.
ATTCAGCAGCGCTACAACATGCCAGTCAGGCGTTTGATTTCTGACAGCCAGACTCGCTGGAATTCAACGCTCCTTATGTTGGAACGTCTGCTGCAACAACAAAGGGCCGTCAACGAGTACCTTTTTGAACTGGGTGGTAGGACTGGATCTGCACAGCTGGGGATTTTTTTCCCCCGTTACTGGGTGCTTATGCGCGATGCCTGCAGGCTCATGCGACCTTTTGAAGAGGTGACAAATATGGTCAGTCGCACCGAAGGCACCATCAGCGACCTAATACCCTTCGCTTTATTCCTGGAGCGTGCCGTGCGACGAGTGACAGATGAGGCTGTAGACCAGCGTGACGAGGAGCTGGAAGCGCACGATTTCTGGTCGGAATCACCAGAACGAACCCAGGCACATGCTGCAACGCAGGGAGAGGTGCCAGAAGTGGAGTCAGAGGAGGAAGGTGGCTTTGTGGAGGAGGAGGAGGAGGACCAACAGGAGCAGGCTTCCCAGGGGCTAGTGGTGACCTTTTGGGGACCCCTGGTCTTGTACGTGGCTGGGGGGAGGAGACCGTGGATGATGCAGTCCTTGATAATGAGGAAGCGGAGATGGATAGCTCTGCATCCAACCTTGTGAGAATGGGGTCTTTCATGCTGTCATGCCTGTTGAAGGACCCCCGTATCAAGAGGCTTAAGGAGAAGGACCTGTACTGGGTCGCAACGCTACTAGACCCTCGGTACAAGCATAAAGTGTCAGAAATGTTACCAACATACCACAAGTCCGAAAAGATGCGGCATTTACAAACCAGCCTGCAAAACATGTTGTACAATGCTTTTAAGGGTGATGTCACTTCAGGAACTCATCAACATTCCAGGGGCAGAGGTGCCAGTAATCCTGCCACGAGCACACCTGCAAGGACAAAGCCCTTTGGCCAGTCTGTAACGTCAGACATGCAAATGTTTTTCTGTCCAAGGCAGCGCCACAACCCTTCTGGATCCACCCTCAAAGAACGCCTCGACCGGCAGGTAGCGGACTACCTGGCATTAACTGCAGATATCGACACTCTGAGGAGCGATGAACCCCTGGACTACTGGGTGCGCAGGCTTGATCTGTGGCCAGAGCTGTCACAATTTGCCATGAACCTCTTGTCTTGCCCAGCCTCAAGTGTGCTCTCAGAAAGGACCTTCAGTGCAGCAGGAGGGATTGTAACTGAGAAGAGAACTCGCCTAGGTCACAAAAGTGTCGATTACCTGACCTTTATTAAAATGAATGAGGGGTGGATCTCGGAGGGTTACTGCACGCCGGAAGACTTGTTCTGACTTCTATGCAGCTGTCCTTCTCTTCAAGCCTCATGACTCCACACACAGCTGTCCTTTAGCGTCCTCCTCCTCCCTCCGCCACCGTTACAAACTAGGGTGCAAACCCTACTGGTTTAATTTTTTCTGGCCTCTGTGCTTCAGTGGCTGCGACCAAAAAAATGCCTATTTTCTGCATTTATATGACATAATTTTTCTGGCCTCTGTGCTTCAGTGGCTGCAACCAAAAAAATTTATATTTTCAGCATTTATATGGCATAATTTTTCTGTCAACTGTGCTTCAGTGGCTGCGACCAAAAAAATGCATATTTTCTGCATTTATATGGCATAATTTTTCTGGCCTCTGTGCTTCAGTGGCTGCAACCAAAAAAATTACTATTTTCAGCATTTATATGGCATAATTTTTCTGGCAACTGTGCTTCAGTGGCTGCGACCAAAAAAATGCATATTTTCTGCATTTATATGGCATAATTTTTCTGGCCTCTGTGCTTCAGTGGCTGCAACCAAAAAAATTTATATTTTCAGCATTTATATGGCATAATTTTTCTGTCAACTGTGCTTCAGTGGCTGCGACCAAAAAAATGCATATTTTCTGCATTTATATGGCATAATTTTTCTGGCCTCTGTGCTTCAGTGGCTGCAACCAAAAAAATTTATATTTTCAGCATTTATATGGCATAATTTTTCTGGCAACTGTGCTTCAGTGGCTGCGACCAAAAAAATGACTATTTTCAGCATTTATATGGCATATTTTTTCTGGCCTCTGTGCTTCAGTGGCTGTGGCCAAAAAAACTGGGCAAAAATGCCTACAAGGTCAACGCATTGTTTGCCCAGTTTTTTTGGCCACAGCCACTGAAGCACAGAGGCCAGAAAAAATATGCCATATAAATGCTGAAAATAGTCATTTTTTGCCATACGTTGACTCAACGTATATGGCAAAAAATGACTATTTTCAGCATTTATGTGGCATATTTTTTCTGGCAACTGTGCTTCAGTGGCTGCAACCAAAAAAACTGGGCAAACAATGTCTACAAGGTCAACGTATGGCGAAAAATTACTATTTTCAGCATTTATATGGCATATTTTTTCTGGCAACTGTGCTTCAGTGGCTGCGTCCAAAAAAACTGGGCAAACAATGTCTACAAGGTCAACGTATGGCGAAAAATGACTATTTTCAGCATTTATATGGCATATTTTTTCTGGCAACTGTGCTTCAGTGGCTGCGTCCAAAAAAACTGGGCAAACAATGCCTACAAGGTCAACGTATGGCAGTTGTTTAAAGAGAACAGTAGATTACTAGCCAGCAAAGCTACCTAAGCTAAAATGTCCCTCAAATCCCTGCAGACTTCTGTCCCTCCAATACAGAGCAGTATCAAGCAGATTACTAGCCAGCAAACTTACTATCATCTGTCCCTGAAATCACTAACAGCTCTCCCCCTACACTATCTCTTCCAAGCACACACAGGCAGATTTTTCAGATACATTTTTGCCCTTGATCCCCCTCTGGCATGCCACTGTCCAGGTCGTTGCACCCTTTAAACAACTTTAAAATCATTTTTCTGGCCAGAAATGTCTTTTCTAGATGTTAAAGTTCGCCTTCCCATTGAAGTCTATGGGGTTCGCGAACCGTTCGCGAACCGCTCGCATTTTTGCGCAAGTTCGCGAATATGTTCGCGAACTTTTTTTCCGACGTTCGCTACATCCCTAATAACCATTAACTGGGATTCTTGTAGAAACATACCCTGGCAATAAATGATGTACTGTATGTCCAGGAGAATTAAACCAGCTACTTAAAAGGTTAGCACTCCCAATGCTGTTTACTTGACACATACTCTAGTTACCATACTATTTAAAGTGACATAGTTTGATTGCTAATGTTTATTATTGACACTGAATATAAAGTGTGGACACATAGAGAATAAGTATAACATGATAGAGGGCTGTAGGCTCCAGGGCCTGGGCCACAATGTGTGTGTGTTTGTGGAGGGGGGGGAGGAGCGAGCCAAGGCAAGACCCAATGGGGGAACAAGTGTCCAGACCAGGGTTAAATAAGAGGTATGTGGTGCCCCACTATGTTGCACCCTGGCACGTTCTTCTTCTGCCTAGTAGGCTGGTAGGCTTGACTGTATCTATAGCATGCACCACTGTTCCAGATAAACAAAGATAATACTGGGTTAAAAACATACCCAGCTCTGCTAATAAAATGGATGAAATGTTTCTTACTAGGAAGCCTATGCTTGGAATAGTCTAAGGCAGCAGAAGGAAAGGCTGTTTTTTGATTTGAAGAACCACATACAGTGTGACTTGAGGCCTTTTATAATGGCGACTTTAAAGTTGGGAAAAAGATCGTACTAATAGGAAAAATACACAGACTGCTATGGAGCAAATCATGGACAGAGTAGGAGTTTTAATAGAGTAGTAATTTAAGAGTATGTAGAGAAGCAAACGTACAGATTTTAAAGGAGACAAAATATTACCTTGGTTACTGTGTCTCCATCAACTTGCCCCCCCCTCTCCCGGTCCATAGCAGTAAGCTCCTCCTTCAACTGGGCTGGTTCTGGACGTGGGTGCAGCAGAGGGTTCCAACCAGGGAATGTCTCTCTCTGAACAGTCTTAAAGTCATTTCTTGAAAAAGAACATAGGGTTCCAAATGAATTGTACATGTTTTTCTAATCTTTTTCCCAACTTCCCACACCGGTAAACATTCTAGATGACATTTAAGGGCGAGGTCACATGGGACAGTTTTTACTGTGCGGATTTAAAAAAACGTGCGGTCAAGCGTAATTACGTCTAAGAAACCACATGCGCATAATAATGTGCATTTTTCACCCTGTCGTTTCTTTTCCCAAAACGCATTTCTGGCTTTTCTCGTTCCCCACAATTCAGCTTGGAAGAAATATGTTAAACCTTTGTGAAAAAAAGCCAAGCGGAAAAACAATTCACATGTAAAATGTAGGCAGACTGATCATCAATACTCATCAAAAAGACGTCACCAGCAGACAACGCCACAAATATATATACTATACATGTGCATTCCATCTCGCAAGTGTTTGGCTGCTATATTGAAAATACGCGGCGTATTTAAGCAAAGTGTATTTCCAAGCCTGCAGTTCCCATAGAGTTTAATAGTATGTTGTTTCCTGGGCCTATTGGCATTTCTGCTGAAAAACGCAAATATTTGCATCTGTGACGGATGTTGGCTCGCAAACATCCAGTGGGAATTGCTATAGTGAGTATTCCATTGTTTTCAGTAGGGCTTCATATGGTATTTATGCTCGACCGCACGTTTTTAAAAACGCAACATAAAAACGCACAATGTGAGCTTCCTCTTAGTTTCTAGAAGTTTATCAACTGATACTTTAGAATAAACATTAACCATTGTTTTCCTTACCTAAGGTGGGTATTTACACTGAGGTTATCTGGGGGTGGCAAGGCTGCTCTGGTTTGTTGTGGCAGGCAGTGTGGTGTTGGGAAGTCACTCTGATATTTGGTTGTTACTTCTATTTGTGGTCGTTTGGTTACTTTCTGTATTACAGGGTTCCTAAGTACTGTTCCTTTCTCCAATGGCAGGGGATGATATGTGGACTGATGGGTAGTTTCCATATGATGTTTCCCTTAGAACAAAAAAGTTAATTATAGTAGACTAAACTGTAATAACATGAAATATTTAACCTTGTATATTGTGTATGAAGATGACATGTTGTATATAACATAGAATGTCATGTTTCTAATTTATTGTATAGGTTTGGAATACCTTACTGGAAACCAGTTATCCAGAAAGCTCAACTACAGGAATGCCATCTCCCATACAGTCCATTTAAAGCAAATAGTTTTAATTTACAAGCAAAATACATGATTGTACAGCACCTATGCACCATCACCCACCATGTGTAGCGAATAGCGTGTTAAAAGGAATGGGATGCATCTGCAGGTGATAAATTTCTCTAACCATCCTGGTTTAAAACCTTTAATCTCAAAGCCCCTTCAATGCACACAACCACAGACATACTGAATCTATTGTCAAAAACAGGTTTGGATCAGATGTAGTGTAGTGTAGTCCACCACCAACATTCCACATAACTCTGGGTGCTGTAGCAACATGGAATGTGACTCCCGCAGACAGACTAATTGTCACCTACTGTAATTGATGAATAACTTATTTTTCTTGAGCTAGGATTTATATTTACAATAAATGAAACCAGTTTGGAGCTTGTTTCTAACCATACTCTGCCAATCAAATCATTGCAAGATTTCTGTCCACCGCTCATACTGTACATATGTAGCTATACATTGCCCACCTTCCATGACTAGATGACACTGAGCAGCTTTTACTGGGTTCACTCGCCTTGTCTTCTTTTCCACATAATGGTCTTGGGTTGTTGTTTTCATCTCATTTGTATCACCAGGAAAGAGCAGTGACCCTATGGGAAGAGAACAGAAACAATTAGGAAAAAGTGACCAGACTACATGGGCAAGCAGGAAATGTGCCTTTATACGTATACTGTATGTAAAAGTACTTTTTTATTAAGATTAAAGCAGTCTGCCTGCTCTGTAAAATGAGTCTAGGGAGCTTCTTGCAAATAAAGTACCATTTTCAAATAAAGTGCAGCTTGATTTTCAAAAACAGCAGCCATGGTGCCTCTTTTAAATTTTAACAACCAAACACCCCCGATTAACTGGAATTATACAATTACAGGTAGGGGTTCCCTTTAACCTGTGATTCTGCAGCTAAACTTATGGTACAGCTAGAATACAGAAAAAGGACCAGTATGGTTTACCTCAACACTATTTACCTACATCTTTCTTTATTTTTTCTTCTTATGACAGCTACTCAATGACACTGTCCATTGTCATCTTCTCCAAAATATTTCCCATACTGTATATAATGTTTATTCCGCTATGGATGCAGGCAGGGCCACCATCAGGGGGGTACAGGGGGTACAACTATACAACAGGAGGTAAAAGACCAGAATTCATGAAAGGAGCTGAATTCCTGAAGCCACAATTTCAGTTCTACTGAACACCAATGTTTGTTTTTTATTTTTTAAAAGCCCTAGCCACCAATGTATTTTAATACTTTTCAGGCCCCTGCCACCAATGTTTTTTTTTTTAAATATTCTCTGGAGCCCCAAATTTTTTTTTAACGTGTAAGGGGGGCCCTGGTGCCAACATTTTTTATTAACTTATCGGGGGCCCTGACCACCAATGATTTTTTTTAACTTGTAGAGAGGCCCTGACCAACAATGTTTTTTAAAAAAAAACATTTATGTGGGACCCTGGCCTGTTTTTTAATTCCAAGGGGCCCTGACCACCAATGGCTTTTTACAACTTGTGAGCGAGGGGGTTTACTGTTTTTAGCATTGGTGTGGACTTTTAATTGCGGTGTGGGGTGGGCAGGATCTGGGGTGGGGCTTGGGGGCAAGATCTGGAGTGGGACAGGGACCAGGGGGCCAGAAAATTTTGTGTACGGGGATTTCTGATGGCGGCAGGATACACATCTGTTCTTTATCCTGTTGTCTTTTATTTTCTTTATCTTTCAGTTACCTGCAAGATCTGGTAGCTCCCCAAACTGAGGCTGGCGCTCTGACTTCCATTCTTTGTACTCGGCTTTAGTTGTGGTGGTATGGTTAGTACTGGATTGGGGCAAAACATGCAGATTGTCTTTAGGCCGGGCACCCTTAGTCCTCTCTGCTTCTTTTGGAGTATACTGCAGACTGTAGAGTGTTTTGCTCAATAGAGGTTCCTCTGGGCTCTGGTAATAACCCTTCTGTGTACAAATAATGCAGCAGTATTCAGATTAAAGCTTTCTTCAAAAGAAAGGAACAGTATATGTAATATTCAGGCAGTGTATCAAACACTTTCAAACTAAAATAAAATAGCTATTTAGAACTGAAACAGCTTATATACAGTATGTGCCATATATCCATTTATGCTTTGACCTTAAACATTGTAAATCTGTGTATAACTGTTTATTACAGCTCATGACTCTTCTACCCATCTCTCCCCTATGATTGCCCCACATATTCTTTCTGGAACTATGCCTCCTCATGGCCAAACCTATCCCATGTCTCCTGAAACCAGAGCAGAAAGAATGCTTTCAAGACAATATTCAGTGTGGCTTTATTAGGACTTCCATTTCTCCAGCCATGGCTTCTTTGTAGGAAAAAAAACGTGTAGCTCTCCAGCCCAATATAGATTATAGGGGTCTCAACAAAATCACTACAAAGGACTGTCATTTGGTGGGAACTAGGGGTATGCAGAAGAGGCACGTGCCTAGGACACAAAGCTTGGGGGGGGGTCGCCAGGTACATACCTTTCCTGCTGCCTACCCCAGTCCTTTGTGTGCCTGTGCAGTTTCTTGCATGCATGCATAGGGTATGCTCACGTGCGCGGTGGAGGGGGGGGGGTGATGTGGCCATCCCAGCCCCTTCCCTCTCTTCTCTGAACTTTTTTTTTTACTAATTAAAAGGAGCAATAATCTTTACTATTTGACCTGCAAATACACTCTTATCTGCTGTGAGGGCAATGGATGGAAGCCAGCCCATGGACACTACAACTACCTGATAAAGCCCTGCCTGCTCATTAACGGGTTATATAATAAAAGGCACTAAATTTGTCCAGGAGCAGTAACCCGTAGCAACCAATCAGCAGGAAGCACTTACTGGTTGTCTGTTTAAAAGCAAACATCTTCTTGGTTGCTATGGGTTACTGCTCCTGGGCAAACATAATGCCTTTTATTAAGTATGGGATTTAGAAATTGATATGCTTTATTAACAATTATAATTTATTTATTAAGGGCTTCTCTTGTACTTTCTATAAGGAAGGAATGTCAGCATTGACATGAATAAAAGGACACTGATGACTCAGGGTCAATACTTGACTATAGGTCTTACTTTGGAAGTCCTCAGTCTGCTTAAATTTATTACTACAGGTGTGGGACCTGTTATCCAGAATGCTTGGGACCTGGGGTTTGCTGGCTAAAGGATCTTTCCATAATTTGGATCTCCATATGTTAAGTTTAGTAAAAAAATATTTAAACATTAATTAAACCCAAAAGGATTGTTTTGCCTAAAAAAAGATTCATTACATCTTAGTTGGGGTCAAGTACAAGATATTCTCTTGTAAAAGGAAATCATTTTTAAAGATGGTTATTATTTTGATAACATGGAGTCTATGGGAGAAGGCCTTTCCGTAATTCGGAGCTTTATGAAAAACGTGTTTCCGGATAATGCATCTCATACATGTACTGCCTTATTATATGCATGACTGGCTATTCTGATTGGTGCTTGCCGCAACCTTTTCCTGATATTCAACTTAGAGAGTTGTTAGCGCCCTTTGGCTAGTTATTGGAAATTGCCTGCACTTGTGTATTGTTCTCCTTGCTCCAGACCCTGAAAAGGACTAGTTGCATTGAGAGCTCCCCACTTTCCCTGTTTGCTGCCTTGGTCTCATGGGAAGTTCATTACACAGGTGATTTAACTGTAAGGAAGTCTTATTGTATATCTTTTCCTCCTTTAAAAAAAGACGGGCCCTGTGTAAAGTATGAGTGGTATTATATTCCACTGTCCAGGTTTTAATGAAAAATGTTAAAAAGGGCTAGCACTACATATGGTATGACACTCACTGGAGGAACAAATGGCTTTGCCCTTCCCTCAAGCGGTCGTGGTATGAATTCAGCTTGCTGAGTTGTGACCAAATTCATTGGAGGTAAGTTGGCATACGCTGGTGTTCGCTGTGGTCTCTTACTGCTCCGGGCAGCAGCATCTGTGGCAATAATAGAAAAAAAATCAGGCTACTAACTACCTCAGGTGTGACCCCATTCTCATTCCTTGGGCTATAAGGACCTTACCTGATTATAATAATTTGGCTGACTGAAATCATGACTGAATCGGGGACAAGTCTTTGGAAATAAAGATGCAGATTTCAATCAAATTTAAAATGAGTGATCATATGGATCCAAATGTTTAGGACATAATTACTTTAAAATGATTGTTGTACATGATTTCAAAGCTTGCTTAGCTTATGCTGCAATTAACTAATATTCACATTTTTGCTATACATGATACACATCAAAATGCATTTGATCACAGCAAGAAATTCACCAAAAATAAAGAGGGTAGATCTTTGCGCCTCCCAAGAGAATGTCAGCCTAGACAATTATTAAAAAAAAAAGTTACCAGCATTTCCTTGCTGAACTGTATTGTGACTGGGGAAAAACTTCCTGCACAGTAGGGATGCACCGAATCCACTATTTTGGATTCAGCCGAAACCCTCGAATCCTTTCTCAAAAAATTCAGGCAAATGCCGAACCGAATCCGAGTCCTATTTTGCATATGCAAATTAGGGGTGGAAAGGGGAAAACATTCTTTACTTGCTTGTTTTGTGACAAAAAGTCATGCATATGCAAATTAGGATTTGGATTCCGTTCGGCCAAATCTGAATCCTGCTGAAAGGCTGAATCCTGGCCGAATCCCAAACCGAATCCTGGAATCGGTGCATCCCTTCTGCTCAGACAGCTTTATTGGCCATTAGTCTGTAAGGTAAAGGTGGCCATACATTGGCATATTTATCTAGCAGTTGTCAATTATGCAAACGAGCGGCTCTTATAATGTGTGGCCACCTTAACAGTGGGCCCAGCATTTGCTCTGCAACCCAGGAGTAGAGGGCCCAGTGGCATTAGTAAGTGATATTTATTTCATATTATATTTATATTATAATATATTTGCCACACAGGCCATCCAGAAGGTATTTTGCTGCAGGGACCAATAACTTCTAGTTTATTCAGCTGCAAATATTACATGGTTACACTAGGCCACTTACTCCTTGGTGCCTTGAAAGTTGCCTTGTAGTGGGAGATGAAACAGTCACCCTTTATCTCTCTGCGCTGGACACCTTGCTGTCTCTTGCAGTCTTTGTGATGTTTGTGGCGCCTGCAAATCAGATAGTAGTGAATATAACCAGTGCCTGGGCATATCTGTAACACCTTAGTTCAGTTATGCTCCATTAGTTACTGTTGCTCCAAATTATCTCCACTCATTTAGTAAAACGTATACACAGAGGCACAAATTAAAAAAGCCAGTTGTGTAAGTACTGTTTCTAAGAGATCGAGGCAGGGGCAAAATTTGTAGTTCCCAGGCCCACCATAAACTGTTTCCTGCCACCCCAGTGTGATGCATTTCACAGCATAAGTACACAAGCATGGGCCTGGGGAAGAAATGTTATAAAATATCTTCCAAATCCTTACCAGGCCAGGCACTCCATGCCCACTGCATACATCCAAGGTACAGTATAGCTACTATGTCACTGCCTGATACTGGAAATCCAAGTATGAATGCAGCTAGACTACCAATGTAAGTAACTAGTGATGAGCAAATCTGTCTTGTTTCGCTTCACCAAAAAATTGGTGAAACCGTTGGAGAATTCTTAAAATGGAGAAAATGTTCTAAATGCAATGAAGTCAGTGGGTGGTTTTTGCCATCGTTGTTTCGTGCGAAATGCATTGGAATCAATAGTCATTTTTTTAATGCCAGAAATGCATTGGCATCAATGAGCGTTTTTTTCTGGCAAGTTTATTTCTTGGTGAAATTTTACCAGAAACATACGTCTGCTGAAAAAAAATTGCCTCAACCAATAGACCAATGAAAGCCAGGGCAGTTTATACAAGAGGTTACTGCTTGCTGACCTCAGATTTTCCAATTCTAACATTTCCTGATGATGCAAAAAAAGCATCACAGTCAGCAAAATACTGATACAAAACATTACTTTTTGCTGCAGTAAGATTATAACGATACTGGTAATGGAAATGGATTTCCCTAAGACTTAAAGTGATACTGACACTAAAAAATTATCATTCAAAATATGAATGTACATCAAATGTTACCTATAGCTCATGTTGATTTTTCACTCATAGGGCTGCTTTTATGTGTAATTTGTAAAATTTCCTAAACCTGACTGTCCCTTCTAAACTTGTCAGAGTTTCTAATGCGAACAGATTGCTGAAGCTCAAAAATGGCAGCCCCTCATAGAGGAACATGGGGTAATGTAAAAGTATCTGTAAATACTTTTAGGGCAATATTATAGATAGCATGCAAAGACAATATTATGATAGATGTATAAAAAGGTTTAATTTCTAGTGTCAGTATCTCTTTAAGGATTTTAGTCCTTATTGGGTACTCCGAATCCCCTACTAATAGGTCAGACTTTAATTTAATTTGAATGCTACCTTGAATGCTGTGTCAGGCAGTGCCAAATCACCCAAAAGATCAGTTTCTGACTTGAATCTGTCCTCTAATTTTTAAACTTTATGGAATTTGTCACTTGTATAAAACCTTGGACATTTTCCAGGGACAGAGAATAAAAACCTAGGACTGTCCTAGGAAATATTGGATAGTTGGCAACTATGTGAAACCACCGTTTTTTTTTACAGAAAGTTGGGTATTGTTGGTCACTAACTGATATAAATTAAATGATGTATCTTATGCAGATTTGATATGACACTTTACTGAAGGTGGTGCAAGGTGCACAGTGCACTCCGCCTTGCCATTGGTATCTCTGGCTGCAGATTTATTCTCTCCAAACGTAGCACAATCTGGATTGAACAGGGAAAAAACTCGGTGGGCCCCGCTGACCCAGACCTGGTCCCTGCCAGAAACTCTACTCAATCCACCTGAACTCCCCCAATGCGGCCATGAAGAAAAGATATATATGGTACATGTGGCGGGGGAGGGTTACGTGGACCCCTAAGGTGGCAGCCCTGGTGGGCAGAACCTTTGTTGCGCCCATTAATACAGTGCTACCTACCTTTGGCAGCATTGTAGTTATGATGGACAAGCAGGATGAGGCACCTAGGTGTCCTGCAGTGCAGCAAATCTATAGAAACTTGCGTTTCTCAAATGAGAACTAAGGAGCACTATTTTGTGTTCTATCAACTACCACCAGCACTTCTCCCTCTCTATTGTGTGCTCTATAAAAAACTGCCACCTTTTCCTTAAAGGGGAACTATCACAAAAATGTAAATTTAATATAAGCTTATGCATATTGAAATAAGAAACTTTCTAAATACAACCAATTAAATATTCTCAAGTTCATCTTCACTATTCCTCTCTCAGCATCTGTTTCTCTTCATTCTCTCTTAATGTAACAGTTGGGTGTCAGATATTCACAGACAGATCCAATATATCTTAAGCTGGCCATAGATGTTGAGATTTTTAAAAGATCAGATCCTGATCGTGAGACCACGATCTTCTCAGAACGATCGTACGATCGTACGAATTTACCATCAACTAAAAAGACCAATTTACCAGGAAAACAAAGGGGAGCTGCCTGCTTGGCCCTGAAAACATAGAGAGATTGCACTGGGACCGACAAAGATTTTTTGACCTGGCCGATCAATTTCCCGACAGATGTCAGCCGAAAAATCGTAAGATGTACGATCGTTTGAATCCCACTAACCGCACGATAATTTCGAAGGATTGGTCGGGCTTCCCTAAAATCGGTCGTTCGGCAAGAAGAATCGTTGCGTCTATGGGGAGCTTTATAGGGAGGCTTCCTTTTGCCTAGAAGAGCCTAGAGTTCAATTTATTAAAATCACCAGACGTCATGTCTCTCTACATGCAGGATTTGTGCAAAAGGCAGTTATTTTGTTAGATTTTGTTTGTACTGGAATCAGTTATTTGAGTGAGCTCTAATACATCTGTTAGGAAAGGAAGCCCCCCTATAAGATATATTGGATGTGACTGTTAATGATTATCTGACACCCAACTGCTGCATGAAGAGAGAATGAAGAGAAACAGATGCTGAGAGAGGGATAGTGAACGTAAACTTGATTAATTCAGAAACGATTCATAATTTATAATTGATTGTATTTGGAAAGTTTCTTATTTCATTATGTGGAAGCTTATGTTAAATTTTCATTTTCGTGATAGTTCCCCTTTAATACTTTATAAATGGGGCACTGAAACCCCATTTAATTGGAAACAAGCAAGTTTGGTGCCACATCAAGGATTGATGGTTATTGGAGTTCAAATAATAGCAATAGTACATGTTTCACTATTTAAGGAGCCCAAACAAACACATTTGTACATCAGTGTATGAACCAATAGCAACCAGTAAAACATTTATTTTCATTATTTCAACAGCTAATTAAAGCTAACCATTGATTAATTACAATATTCTACTGCAAACTTCCACCTGTATGACAGCAATATATGAAGCAAAAATGAGAATGTCGGGTCAGCTCACCCACAGTCACACAGCTCACAGATACAGGAAAATGAGGGGAGCTCCATGCTCTGATCGTGGTGTCTGATTTGAGCGCAAGTTTCTTGTGTTTTGTTTCTATGGTTCCCCTGCCAGTCATTCCCCCCCCTCTCAGGAGGAGTTAGGCATAAATAAGGCATTTAGAATATGAAAGCCCGTTCTGCCAGTGGAGACTGAGCCTATTCATTGTGTTTGTGAAAGCCTGGGGTTTGTGTACCTAACAACCTTTCAACAAACAGTGACACAGCGCAGAGCCAGACACCCGGCAGTGACACAAATGAATAGTATCCAACAGAAGCTTACTAAAGGCATTTAAAACCTAAAATTTGATGTTCTTACTTTGCTGCTGCTGCTGCTGTTACATTAGATTTTTGTTTCCAGAATATCATTATTGTTGCCAGCTATAATTAAATAAAAAGTGCAAATATACCACACATTCAGTTTTTACCATAGCTGACAAACCTTCAGGTGTTTAACATATGATATATATATGATATATATATATATATATATATATATATTATATATATATATATATATATATATATATATATATATATATATATATATAATATATATAAATATAACCAACCATCAACCAGTGCACTCAAAAATCCTCTAGTAGTCACTAACTGGGTGCTGGTTAAATATGTAATATAGGAATTCAAAAAAAGAACCGCACTCTCAGGACTTGATCAACGTGTAGAAAATAATAAATGTTTATTTCAACGTTTCGGCTCCAAAAGATGACGGCTTGAGTTTGGAGCCGAAACGTTTATTATTTTCTACACTTTGATCAAGTCCTGAGAGAGCGGTTCTTTTTTTGAATTCATATATATGTTAAACGCCTGAAGGTTTGTCAGATATATATATCTAGCACCCTTACAGAGATGGCTAGGCAGGTTGAAGGCTAACAGTTAGTGGTCTGGTTTCCCTCCAGCAGAAATGTTCAGGGAGTAAATACTAAGCCTGATTCCCTGAACTGTGGTCCCTTCACTTCACTTTAGGCCAGTTATATTTAGGTGAGAGCTACCTTCAGCTATCAATCTTTAGGTTGAGCACAAGGCTTCTTTTTTATCACTACTGTATGTTACATTCCTAGAAAGTCTAATCCACTTCATGGGGTCTCTGTTCCCCTACTTCTCAAAAGGGGTTGTCTCTTCACAGGGTGCCATCATAAATCACAGGGGCCTATATAGTATTAAAATATTACATTGTTGGCCAGGGGTTTAAATAAAAAAAAAAAACACAATGGTGTTCAGTGGAACTTACCTTAGGCTCCTTTCATGGCTTTAGGTCTTTTTGCGGATTCGACTGCATCAGCTTTTGCTCCTTTCATGGCTTCAGGTCTTTTCGCTGCTTCTGGATCTCAACTTTGAGTCTTTTTGCGGCTTTGGCTCCATTCCCGGCTTCGGGTCTTCTGCGATTCAGTTCTTTACGTGGCTTCAGCTCCATTCGCGGCTTCGGGTCTTCGGGACATCGGCTCTTTGGGACTTCAACAGTTCAGGGCTGTCAACAAGGGCCTGGCTAATTTGACAAGTGCAGATGTACCCGCTGTGCCCCCCCCCCCCGATCAGTGACACAAATGAATAGTATTCAGCAGAAGTTTACTAAAGGCATTAAAAACCTAAAATTTTATGTTCTTTCCAGAACATTATTATTGTTGCCTATTATGAAATAGAATTATTTAATTAGAATAGTGCAAATATACCACCCAGCCTAATCCTCAGAACTTTATCCAATAGAAAACGTGTGTAGTGACATCAAAAATGCTGTTTCTGAGGTAAAACCAAGAAATGCAGAAGAATTGTGCAATGTGCCAGAAGTTGGTCGTGCAACACAGATGTGCAGCAGTTCTCAGAAACAGTGGTTATACAACTAAATATTAGTTCAGTCATTCAAAGAAAAGCAAAATATTTCCATTTATACAGTGAACTTTTGAGTTTGTAAAGAAGAATGCTACTATTGTAAATAAGGTACTACTATTTTTTGGAACAGCCTAATATTCCCTTTTCTTAACTAAGGAATAACACAAAACTGATACTTCATGTTTTCATATGGAATAGAATGTGCAGTGTTCCCAATGCATTTGTGTATATGGAAATAAAAGCCATTATAAGGAATAAGAGCTTTATTCGCTTTTTAAACACACTTCTATTATGCTAAACACAACTGTATATCCCTGCTCTGAAATATGAGAAATCCCCAAGGTGTCCCATGGTCATATGAAAGCAAATAGCTATAATGAAATACTTTTGGTATTGTGAGTTATTTTCTCTTTTTGTACAATATTGCCTTGTGTTTTCATTTTCATTTTGTCAGTGACATGATTACCCTGCATTTGTTCTGCTAACATCCAAGAATACAAATTAGCATCCACCTCTACTAATTATAATCTTAAATGGTGCCCAGGCTTCCCTCCATTTACTACTTTGGTCTCCCTAGAAGGGCCCCACAATTTGGGAAACAATATTGTACATAGATTAAGTTATGTCCTTGGCCAAAGCAATCAGACAGTCAATGTCTTGTTAAGAAAGGGTCTCATTTGGTCTTCAAATATAATTTAGTGTGCGTGTGCATAGACATGCATATCTGTGAATGCTGACCTGTGCAACTATTTACATGCCGCAGCTGATTTTTTTATTATACTGACTTTTAGAGCACTGGATTATATTAAAATATTGATGTTATAAAAGAAAATTACGAGGGCCATAGAAATTCCATGGAGGAGCACATCCATTCAGCAGACCTCCATATGGACAGCTCTTTTATAATGTAACCAATCATGTGCATTGTAATTTCAAAGGACTGTTTTGTTGAGTTTATCTGACTCTTTTCTAGTCCTTCTGCCTACAGTACAGGTACATTGGATTGCTTTGTATTATTTGCAATTGAATTTTTCGTCTTGTCCTACAACTTCCCTACCAGTGTCGGACTGGGGTGCCTGGGGCCCACCAGGAAACCTCATCTCAAGGGCCCACCCCAACGGGAAAAAATAGCACCCACAAATATCAAAATTAGCATTTTTATATAAAAAAAACTGGAATGGCCGTGACAATATTAAATTAAAATATTAGTTATAAATACAAAAGCATAACATAATTCTTGTTCCCTGTAACATGCTTTTTTTTTTATAAAGGATTGCAATTCAACTTCATTAATTTTTGCTTATTAAGCTTGTCAATTGGGCTAAATGTAGGACATTAGTAATTTGAAAACTATACAAAATATAAAAAAGACCAGTTGAAACAATGCTAAGAATTGTCCATTCTATAACATAGTAAAAGTTATCTTAAATGTGTACTACCCCCTAAGAGGTTAAAAAAAAACTTGTAACTTTTTTCTGCTGGTCCCCACCATAGTAACACTGACACAAACTTTTATACACATTTTTATTTTTTATTTTATTTTAGTTAGACCAAAGTCAGTACACCTGCTGATGCAACTGGGAGTCACAATTGGAGGCTTCAGTGTAGCCAGTAATGTCCTCAAGTTAGTTAGGTTAGTTAGTTAGATGATGTGCTAAAATATGTGAATTACTACAACTAAGGAGCTCTGTTATTTTCACCCAAAACAAATGCTAAATTCTGTAACACAGTGAATAAGGTTTTGTGGGGGGGGGGGTTGGCTGAAACATTCATGAGATTCTCAGACTTTCTTATTGAGCAGAACTACCTAACTGCAATTAATGACTTGTTATTTAGCGATGAACCTGGGCTACTGGCCCACTCATTCAGTTATTTAAACATTTATCACTAGAGAATTCTAGGACTTTCTCTGCTGATGAATGTTTAAATAACTGAATGAGTGGGCCAGTATTTTGTAGAGACAGGGTTACTTAGCTTTCCCTTACCTGTCATGTGCCACTAGGTAACTCCACTCATACAGCTGCCCACCTAGCAGTAACTTTGCTATGAACTGCAATGTACAAATAGCTGGAATTCCTTCCCATTGCCTTGACTGCTGAGCATGTCTTGTTGCTCCAAGAGGACTGAAGTGTGAAGAAGAAAACGAAGCTGTTTGAGAGTGGGAGGCAAAGCAAGCTGTAAATCTGCCCGGTCCGGAGCTTTCCGTGGAAATCGCAAGGCTCGGGTAGCTACATAACCTCTGCCCCATCAGGTGTTGTATGGGAAGCAGAGGCATCCCTGGAGCTGGAGAGACTGTAGGTGAAAGGGCTGCCGCTGGGGAGAGGACCTGTAGCGGCTACTGATTTGCTTTAGAAGAGATTTTTCTCATGCTACATTTCTATCCGGTTCTCCTCGCTGCGGCTCCACTCAGCTGCACTATATTCAGAAGCCCACAGCACCCATTTTCTGCAGCTGCCAGCAACTGCTTAACTGATGCGAAAAACATCCTGAGGGCCTGATTCTGATTGTGCGAGCTGTCTGGCCCCTGCACCCAGACCGCACCTAATAGAACGGAGGAGGGACGTGGTTGGCTGCCTGCTGCCTGAAACGTAGAATTTACGTGCAGGCGCAGGGCGGACAGTCCCTAGCAGCAGAGCAGAGAAGGGCCTCAGCAGCTATGGGCAGAAGCGGAAGTAACTGAAGCGGGCAACAGGCGGCGGTGGGCCCACACTTACCAATCACTTACCGGTAACCATTGTGATTTCATTTTAGTGGGGCCCACACCGCCCACTGCCTGCATATGTGCCAAAATCGAATCATCTTTTTATGCAGTCAAATATTAACTAAACGAATGGCCTAGCTAGGGGCCCACCAAGGCTGGGGCCCACCGGGATTTTTCCCGGTACCCCGGCAGGCCAGTCCGACCCTGTTCCCTACTACTTGTACTTGTGACAATCCGATCAATGGAATAAAACACAAAACAATTCACAGAGGAACAGAGGAGAAGCTTGATGGTGCCCTGTCTTGGTCTATTTTCATTTCAACAAAAAAACATGCTTACACCAGCACGGGAGTTAAACAGAAGCAAAATGATTTGCCATGTACTTTGGTTGATTGATTATAAAAACTGCCTGCTTTAAATTGTCATCTGAAATCTGAACTGTTTGACTTCAATTGCCTGTTCAAGAATGGAAGATTTAACATCTACTGCATGCTGAGCTTAGGTGACACATTGAGCCAGGGAGAGCCCCACTGACATAAAAATTGCTCTTTCAAATGACTGTTGCAAACCTAAATTAGAAATATTGATTGATAAATGTGTGAAACCACGCCAGTAGGTGCCCTTATTGTGTTCTTTCAGATCTGTGTTTAAATTAGGTACCTTGGCAAAAACCTGGCCAGGATTGTTATATACAGCTAAAGGTCGCCTTTGCCTTATAATTAGGAATGGAGTTCCAATAAATACAATGTTACATTTGCTAAAGCCCTCCAAATCAGGTTTATTAACTTGTGTTCCCACAAACAGGATCATTTAAAAATTTGCTAATGAAAAACCAAAGCTCATCCGATATATAGCTTGACCTGGGTGCGTGGCCCCAGGTCCATCTTTTAAGTGTTTAGCATTCGCTGCAAATTGAATCAAACAATATACTGTAAGCATTATTGGCACTCACTGATGAAAGTTGGAGGCCCGGGTGCAGCAGCCCAAACCTGTAGCTTGGGCTGAGATGCAAGGAAATCGTGAAATGAGCACGCACACCTGTGACACACCAGATTGGATAAAATCTCGATCTTTATTCCATAGATTAAAAACAAAAGTCCTAACGCGTTTCGCATCTAGAGATACATAATCATCGGCACCTTTTGTTTTTAACCTATGGAATAAAGATCGAGATTTTATCCAATCTGGTGTGTCACAGGAGTGCGCCAACTCTTTGCACCCCCATGAAATTTGCGACATTGGCAACTTATTTTGTTCTTGTTAGAAGCAAGCACATAAAGGCAAACTATAATTATTTTCTACACTCCTTGTATTAACAGTTTAAATTGAGGATAATGACCTATCTGCATTATACCTCTCCTCCCCATTTTATTTGCTAACAATGTGCAGCAGGAGTTATATGAAAGCATTACTGTATCTCCATGTGTGTTTATTGATCTAAACTGTCAGCATATCAGATCAATGTCCCACTAACTTAAGCGCAATTACCTGGAGATGTGATTTTATAAACCAGATCCTGCCTCAAGTGAAGAAGGATGAGGATGAATGCCAGCAAAGATTGCTGCATTTTATCTCATAAATTAACCCTGACTAAAGTATAGAGGTTGGCATAAAAAGAACACAATTTATGTTTTGTAATAGGAAAGAAAACCCCCTTAGTTTTTTTTAATTAACTTTCTGAAAAAGGAGTTAGAAATGGTGGTTTATAAATGGATAGAGCTACTTCACTATAGCCCACAGCAGTGTCATCTGTTTTGATAAAGTAACGTATCATTCCGCAGTTCCTATTTGTTAGGATTACATTCAGTTTAGCAGAGAGGTAGAGCTTCCACAATGCTTTATCTTGTCTTTTATCAAAGGCCGAATGTAAAACCGCA
Source organism: Xenopus laevis (assembly GCF_017654675.1). Classification (NCBI taxonomy): domain Eukaryota; kingdom Metazoa; phylum Chordata; class Amphibia; order Anura; family Pipidae; genus Xenopus; species Xenopus laevis. The sequence goes on from NC_054384.1 coordinate 71,749,055, forward strand.
GTTCACAAATACCTGCTGTCATCTGGGTTATACTGAAATCATGTTCAGATAGCATTTGTGCTAGGACTGAATGATAATTGCTATAGTTATATAACTATTGGTCAGAATAATTTATTTCACTGCTTGTCTCATCAATATGCAACCATCCTGCAGCAGCTCAGATGGGTGGGGGCATTCTAGCTTTGTATTTTCATGAAATCTACATTGTAGTCTACAGGTGAACTTAAATGCATTTTGCATTCCTACCAGCTCCTTCCCAGCTGCATAGTTACATAGTTAACTTGGCTTGAAAAAGTCAAAAAATCTCCCAGTTCAAACCTCCAAATGCCCCAGTGTATATACATATAGACCCAGTGCCGGGCCAAGCCCACTGGGTGCCCTAGACAACCTGGCTCATCGCTCACCCCATGCATGCCTGAACACATGCTCACTTGCCTGTTTGTGTTGCCGATGGGGGGTGGGTGGTAAGGGAACAAGTGCCTGGACTAGGAATAGGCTACAAATGAGGTACGTACTTATTGCTCCCCTACCATTTCACCCTAGGCACATGTCTCTTTTGCCAACCCCTAGTTACGGTCCTGTACAGACCTATCGATACATTATACAAAATAAAAAAATACAATAATAATAATAATAAATAATATATATATATATATATATATATATATATATATATATATATATATATACACCTCTACTAAAATAAACTACAGATCTTGAGAGCGCTATAGCCTTGGCTATAGGTTCTTTCTGTAATATCTCACACTTCACTGGTTCTTACTGTTTCCCACAGTCTAATCCCAGTCTAGTCAGTTGCCAAGATTTCCCACTACATGTGGATGAAACAGCAAAAATGCTTTACAATATATTCATATCAGTTAATTTATAAGGAGTAGGTCCTTCTTCTGCCACCAGAACATCTTCAATCCTAAACTGCAAGGGGGCCTGGCCTACAGGACATTTTGACACCTTTGCTTAATCTCCTCCTTGATCTCCACTAAACGTCTGAGATTAATTTCCTACTGGTATTTTCAATTTAAATTGTCTTTGGTAACAACTCGAAGCTGCTTTGTTTGTAGGAAACTGACATTGATCTGATATGCTGACAGTTTAGATCAATAAACACACATGGAGATACAGTAATGCTTTCATATAACTCCTGCTGCACATTGTTAGCAAATAAAATGGGGAGGAGAGGTATAATGCAGATAGGTCATTATCCTCAATTTAAACTGTTAATGCAAGGAGCGTAGAAAATAATTAGAGTTTGCCTTTATGTGCTTGCTTCTAACAAGAATACAATAAGTTGCCAATGTTGCATATTTCATGGTGATGCAAAGAGTTGGTGAAATGAGCATGCACTTCTGTGACATCTCGATCTTTATTCCATAAGTTAAAAACAAAAGGTGCCTATGATTATGTATCTCTAGATGCGAAACGCGTTAGGACTTTTGTTTTTAACCTATGGAAAAAAGATTGATATTTTATCCAATCTGGTCTATCATAGGAGTGCGTTCTTATTTCCTTGCATCACACCCAAAGCTACAGGTTCGGGGCGCTGCACCCGGGCCACCAACTTTCATCGGTGAGTGCCAATAATGCTTACAGTATATTGTTTGATTCAACTTGCAGCGAATGCGAAACCCAAGACAGACCTCGGGCCTTGCAACCAGGTCAAGCTCTATATTGGATGAGATTCAGTCCTAAACTGCAAGGGGCCTGGAGGAGGTTCCCTCCAGCACCAAAAAATAGTCCATTGTAATTTTAATAACGTAGATGAAAATCTAATTTGTACTGCTCTTGCATAATTCTCTACAATTATATCACTGCTTTATAAAATATTTTTTTCATGGGATTATAATATCATGGGATTATTGTATTATCATTTAACATTACAGTATCATGACAGAGTACTCCCACTATATGGCTGTTTTACCATTATTTTGTGTTATCATTATAGCACTATATTATTATATTATGTTTTCATGATTATTATATTATCAGTATATTCTTACTTAGCAATACTGTATATTTTTACATCATAGTACTCCTATGATTTGCCTACCTGTGCCATTATGGATTCACTAACAAGTTGTATCAGCTGAAATCAGACACTGTTGAAGACAACCTTTGGCTTTCCTTTGGCAACGTGTCCATCGATAGGAACATAGTGAATGATGACCTAACAAACCATAATGTCTGTGGTTTCCATCAGCCCTAGGGTTGCCACCTTTTCTGGAAATATAATACCGGCCTTCCTATATTCTTGCCGTTTTTTCCTATTAATAACATTGACATCATGAATAATTTTTACCGGCCAGGCCGGTAAAATACCGGCTAGGTGGCAACCCTAATCAGCCCTGATATTTCAGCTCTCACTATACATTTTGAAACTGGGTTAATTAAATTCTATGGCAATTTTTGAGATCTCAGCTTTGTGGTGTTTAAAACTCTCCTTTTGTCTTCTTATTAGTACTGCATGTGAGCTTAGCCACAGTTTATCTTTGCTGTTCTCATTTGGGAGATATTCAATTGACACATTCAATTACGGTTAAATAGCCTAGGGGTCCGGTGTGATCAGTGGTCCATCTAGCTGTTTTAAAAATTATTTTTCTTTCCGAACCATTTAATATTTATTTGTACTGGGTCTGGTCTGGTGCACTGGAAGGCAGGCAAGGTGTGTGTGCAGATCCAGGCACACTTGCACCCCAGCTTTCGACACCAGTTCAGGTTTGGGTCTGGGGCCTGTGGAAAGTATAGCCTAGGAGGTCTCACATCTCATTAATTCACCACTGAATACACTCACATACATAACTATACATACAGTATTTCTATGCTAACTGTAGAAATTAAGACCACAATAGCCTTGGATGTTATGCTTAATCCAGAAATCATCCAAGCCCCTCTAAAAGGCATTAACATAATCAAACATCACTTGACAGCATGGGCGTCCACATATAGGGGCACTGCCCCCCCCGGACTTGTACTTCATGCCTATCTTGCCCATGTGCATCTGTAATGGCACAACCCGGGACCCTGAGGGAGAAGACACTTACCCCACCACACGATCATCAGTGTCAGACTGGGACACCAGGGGCCCACCCAAAAACCTAAAACCAGGGGCCCACTCTCAGTACTATTATTCTTCCTCTCCTCGCTCAACCACTATTCTCCTCGTCTCTTTTCTTTACATAATATAATACTATCATCTATTATTCCATTTATTTAGTCTTTTTGTTCTCATAGAAATAAAGAATGACCATGAAATATGCCAAATGTTTAGCAGCATGAGGGCCCACTGACACCTGGGCCCACCGGGAGTTCTCCTGGTATCCCTGTGGGCCAGTCGACACTGACTCTAGGTAATTACACCTGGTGAAAACATTTTTATTATCATACCTCCTTTTTCTTTGTGTTGCCTGTAAAAATGTTATGTGCTGCTCAGACGCCATATGACTTCAAGTATTTATATAATGTAAATGATACACTTTGTTCCAACTCACTGCAATGTTACTTCATTCAGTAACTGCTTAGACATCCCACTATGCTGCACAATAAAAACTGCCTAGATAGTATCTCAAAAATTAGTATATTTCTTTTTTTTTTTAAAGGTATTGTGTTGAGTTACAAACATGAAGGATAATGTGCAGCACTTTTGAGTAGTTATGGGCCTCTGAAATGGTGCATTTTGGTGAAGAGAAATACCATAAAACTGTCATCTTGGGCATTCCTCTGGGCTCACCAGAACTCTGCTGTAATATGTAAGTGTATAGAATCCCTTTTGGTGTACTTATCTAGATGTGCGACAAAGAATCCAAGTACAGGTATCTCATTTCAGTGCTCTGACATACACACAATAGGCTTAACTTGTTTGAAAGTGTAGCCACATTAACAATAAATATCACTTGCAAACATAGATCAGAGCTAATGTACTATTCCATGTTCTTAAATAAATAGCACAAGCAGTGCTGTTGGTTCCCTTTACTACTCGTAAAGATTTCATGATATTGAATATTTTAAGGTACTAACATTTAATTTCAGATAATTTGTTTCTCTCCTAGGGCTGTATATAAGTCCGATGCCCCCCTAGGCACCTGACCTAAACACGCCCCCTACACTGTTCGCATGACATCACTTCCAACCAATTGCCTGCATGATCCCTTTATCTATAATACCCTCATTCATACTGTATGTCTAAACTACTGGTCTTGCTGTCATTTAACCACCCACAGTTTCAGTATTACCCTGTTGCTTTATCAGCTATTTACAGAGGGAATTGTGTAATGCACTTTTAGCTTGTATAACCTTCCTCCATACAGTACAGCTAGCTATGTTCAACCCTGTGTTCATTCCAGGAGTCTGATTCTCAACATTTGTTTCATAAAACCTTTATAGATTATACCTTCTTACACTAATAAATGGGTGTGATAAAGGCTGGGCAGTGTCAAGTCTATATAAATATCCCACTTAATCCAGCTGCAACCCAGTATAACTTGCCTTTGTTATCATCTATTAAATTAGTAGATTCCTTCCTAATTCCAGGGAATTTTAGACAACTAAGGTAAAAGAGCATGAGATGATGATTCTAAAACAGAATTTGGTTGCAGATCTGCATGTAACTGGTTTTCTCTCTAAATATTCAATTTCCATGGCTTCATTTAACCAACACAGACCATCAGGGCCCTTCTAAACTACAGAGCCGGCCCTTTTCCATAGACCCAAAGGGGAGAGTTGTCCGAAGGCCAGTTAGGGTGAGATTTGGGAAGGATGTTTTTTGGCTCTCAGTATTACATAGGTTCCTATAAGTCCTATGGAGGATAGTAGGACTGACACAGCAGTTATATGTTATTTCAGTTTCATTGTTAAGAACCAAGGAGAAACATAACCAATGTGACCATTTCCTGCTCTATAAGAGCCTTATCCTAACTTCTCTCCCTCCCCCTCTATATGTTATCCCTGCAAAAATCCCTAGCCCAATACCCACAATAAAGATACACACAATGACTTTGTGGTTAATCTGTGTAATTCACAGCTTTATTAATAATTAGATAAACTGCGCTTTTTGATCGCAAGGAAGGCAAAAAACCTCTGAAAAGTGAATTTCCTTCACTAGAGGGAAAAATTCCTTCCTGACCCCTTAAAGGCGATCGGATTTGCTCCCACGATCAAAGCGCCACAATGAATCAAGGGAAGCGGAGGGGGGGGAATATGGTAAGGTAAGGGACTGCGGTGAAAGGATGAGAAAGAGAAGGGAATATGGCAGCATAAACAAGGGCACATTTAAGCCGCACGATGAATGCTGCATTCTATTCCATTCCATTGGACCAGCCTGCAGACACTGGTATTTGCAGTCTGAGGAATGGAATGAAAAGGAATGCAGGGTCTACCAAGTGGCTTAAAGGAGTCCCTGTGTATAACACCATATTTTGGATAAAGTGGAGGAACCACTGGTGGAACTACAGTGGCTGAAAGCACCGCTGGTGAAAGTGCAGTGGATGAAAGGGGGGCATCGCTGGTGGAATTGAGATGTCCCATAGTTACTGCTGTTTCCTGATGATGTGGTGCCTAGACTGAGGTGCATCGGTATTTGGTACCGAGGAAACTGCTGGTGGTGCTGGTATCATTTGCCGTGTTGTTCCGAGGACCACCTGTAAAACCAAACAAGATAACTCAGACTACGTATTTTTTTTTACATTAGCAAGTGATATAAATGTAAAATCCTTATACGGGTATGGGACCTGTTATTCAGAATGCTTGGGACCTGGGGTTTTCTGGATAACGGACCTTTCTGTCTACTAGAAAATCATGTAAACATTAAATAAACCCAACAGGGTTTTTTATTTGCTTCCAATAACTATACTTAGTTTGAATCAAGTACATGAAACTGTTTTATTATTACAGAGAAAAGGGAAATCATTTTTAAAAAATTGGATTAGTTGAATAAAATGGGAGATAAACTTTCCGTAATTGAGAGATTCTTGGATAACGGATCCCACACCTGTAATATTTAGGAGCACATTAAGCACAAATCAGGTGATTAAGCAAAATGAAATCATTGACCAAGTGTGGGAAAGAAAAGGATGGATTATATACTGCACCTGAATATCTCTCATTGTTCTTAATCAGTATGGCCTTGTTGATCTTCTCTAGCTCTTTGTAGAGGTGTTTCACGTGGGCCTTGATGTATCTGTAGTCCTGCCAGAACTCATTCTTAAGGTGTAATTTCCACCATTTTGTTATCTTCACGCAGTCCTTGGCCATCCACAGATCGTAGAGTGCAAACCTGATGTCAAAGGTGATCTTGTCCCTGATGCACTCGAGATAAGGGCCCGCGCGTGGATCCTCAAAATCCCTGATCTCAAAGATGTCCAGATCAGGCGAGATCCACGGTGAGGGCTAGAAAAATGTAAGAAGCAAGAAAACATTGAGGTCAGGGCACACACTATGCTAAACCCTGTCAAATTTCTGTTTCGTTGTATTTACACAGAAGTTATGACATGTTTAGCATTGGGTTAGCCCCTCCTTTAACCCCTTGGATACCTTTCTCAGCAGTCAGAAAATAAAATGAGGAAATTAGCTGTGAGCACCTTTACCTTTTCAAAGCGCCACTGGTAGTAAATCCGGCTACTTGCACTCATGCCCATCTTTGATGTTCCTGTAATATAAAATAGAGATTTGGGAAGGTTAGAGTTAATGTAAAGATGAAAGACCCCCAAATAAACACAATAAAGAGCAGAGGTAAAAACAGCAGCATATATACACCTTATTTAATAAGAACCCTTTTCATTCAGAAACTATGGTTTTAATATGGTTCCAATTAGAAACAAATGCGTACTTATGTATATAGAATGCCCCTCCCCACCAGCTCCCCATGTCCCCATTTTAAGACAATACCATCCCATTTTATTTGGTCCACAAATAAGCCCATTATTTCTGTCAGGGCCCTACTTTCCTCTGGATCAGCAGTTACACAAAAAGGTAGACCTTGATGGACGTGTGTCTTTTTTCAGCCTCATCTACTGTGTAATAAATATTACAGATGGGAAGAGGCCGCCATTAGAAATCACGGCCCTATACAACAAAATTTTCAGGGCCCCGCCCACACTTGTGCCTGAGCCCGGCCCCAGATACCACCCACTCCATATCACAGTTAAAAGACCACACAGACATCAGCACTAAAAAAGTAACCCCCCCACACACAAGTTATAAAAAAGCTATTGATGGTCAGGGCCCACATAAAAGTTTTTTTTAAAAAGCATTGGTGCCAGGGCCGCCCCTTACAAGTAAAAAAAAAAAATTGAGGCCCAAAGAATATTTTTTAAAAAAAACATTGGCTCCAGGGCCCTCCTTACAAGTTAAAAATTGTTTGTTTGTTTTTTTTAAAAAAAAAAAATATTGGTGGCATGGGCCCCCTTACAAGTTAAAAAAAATTGGGGCCCCAAAAAATAATTTTGAAAAAAACATTTGTGGCAGGGGCCTATAGAATATTAAAATAATACATTGGTGGCCAGGGGATTAAAAAAAACCCACAAATTGGTGTTCAGTAGAATTTAAATTGCTTCAGGACTTCAACTTTGCCTCCTTTCATGACTTTGGGTCTTTTTGCCACTTCAGGACTTCAATTTCGGCTGTTTTCGTGACTTCAGGTCTTTTCGGCGATTTGGTACTTAGGCTATTTTCGTAGCTTCGGGTCTTTTCGCCGCTTCCGGAGTTCGGCTTCAGCTGTTTTCGTGACTTTGGGTCATTTGGCTGTTCGGCTTTTCACACTTCTGCATTTTGGCTGTTCAGGACCAAAAAATGGCCGCACGGCTTGGGCGCTCTCAAGGGGGGCCTGACTCTTTCAAAAGTGCAGCACTGCTGGGCCCCCTTTCATGCCCGGGACACTTGTCCCCCCCCCTGATGGCGGCCCTGGATGCGAAAATGCAGGATCCTTACCTTCCTCCAAATAACCCACAATGGGTTGGGCAAGTTGTTCTTCTGCTCCTGATGAACGTTGATAGTCTTTAAAAAGACTTTTGTGTTTCTTCTTTATCTCCTTCTGCTCCTGGGAATCGCTGAGAATCGCTGAGAATCACTAGGAATCGCTGAGAATCACTGGGAATCGCTCGTATTTCACTTTATGGGTAGAGAAAGAGAGAGAAGAGATTGTGAACTGAACCTTCTCTGCCATATATATCTGTATATACTGGATTTGCCTTAATAGCTCAATACTGCGCTACTGAATATGTTTGTGCCTTATAAATAACCAGTAACACCAATCAGCAGCAACTTTAATAGAATAAAGGAGCTGATTGGTAGAGACAGAATTGAATGGTGCAATCAAGGGCCCTAGACACCCCTGCTGACCAAGATTGAGTCCTGGTGACACAATGCACAAACTAATAGTTAAATTAACACTTGGAATCACCCTCATTCATTTCTATGCCAATTGCTTTCACCAGGGCTCAATTAAATTGAATTTAGAAATGAATGGGAGTGATCATTTGAAAGTGAGCATTTGGTTGGCCATAAACTGAACTGGAAATCACATGGGGACAAAACATCCTAAATCCCCCTCTGTGCCAATACTGTAAAGCTGTATGATACTGGCAGGGTGTAATAGTGGCAGAATACACTGGTTCCCATTAGAGGCCAAGGTGAGTAATGGGCCCACTGGGGCTTTTCATAACCAGTCAAGCTCTGATCAGTGCCCCTGCACCCATAACACAAGACACCCTAATTCTAGGCATGTAACTATTGTTCTGGCTTGTGCTACTTGTCTTTCTTCTCAGGTCCTCCCTTACCCATCATCTGCTCTAATGCTGAGGCCACTAGGATGAGTGATGAGAGGGACAGTTGGCCAATGGCAGTTGGAAAATGGCAGTTGACAGTTACAGCTAAAGAGCAGCAGAGTAAATGGTCTAACACTTCAAAAGCTGTAACAAGTAAACCAGAAATAACACACTATATTCTATAACTACAAGTCAGCCACAGGGGGTGCTGGGAATTGTAGTTAAGGCACAGCTAGATAAGCACAGGTTTAGAGTCGGTGGGACAGCAAGTTCTCATGTTGTCTCACTCCCCTTAGCAATGGCACACAGGCAGATTTTGGGTACTTTGGCACCCACAAGTTTTAGTAGTTTGGGAAGGGGCAGGGCTGCCACGAGAAACTATTTTCAAGGCCCCATCATTGATTGTCCCCTTCCTTGTAGTTGTACTCCATTGTACCCCCATTGATGGCTTATCACCAAAAATGACCATCCCCCCTTTTCCAATGAAATTGGAAACGATGAAACTGGAAAGACAAACTGACATCTCCAATGGACAATTTCATTACAAGCACCTTCCCAGACAATAACAATAGCAGGCAATGGTGGGGCATTTGGGACACACAGAGGTCCTCACAGCCCCCCCCAGCAGCCCAATAAATAGTGTCTGTCTATGGTATCTTACAGCAGCCCCTTTGGCATTTGCCAGAATTTACTGGCTCTAGTCCCCGCACTACTATAAATCATTTAAACCACACTGCCCAAACTATCCCCTTGTATCATTGACTTTAGCCCCCCCCCATAAAGTCTGTTCCACTTACCTCTGAATCCAGAAATGAAATACTGGTCACTTGTGTCTGAGCTGTTAAGTCACCTTCCCTGGCAGCTTTCAGCCAATCAGTGCTGAGCTGGGAGTGATGTCATCCTCAAGTAAGGCATGATATACCAGTAATTGGCAGCCAATCACATCAGTCACACAAATGTGCATTTATGAAAATACAACAAATAGACATCAAACATAAGCAGTCATAGAACCAGGGCCACCATCAGAACTCACTGGTCCCTGACTGGACTCTCCCATGCCCAATGAATGAAGGTCCTGCTGAGATCTCCTCTCTTAGCCCATCAGCTACAACTCTGCTACTGGTTCTGGCTTTGAATGCTGGGAATTGTAGTTTAGCAGTGGCTAGAGAGATACAGTTATGGGATCATTGAGGCAGACAGTAGTATTCTGTTGGGAATATGTTTTTTCACTTTACTCTTTTGCCGTGCACCCTAACCCCTCACCACCCCCCCCCCAGCTCTGTCACCGGATTTCCAATGGAAATCCATGACAGAGGCTGGGGAATCCTCCTACATCAGAAGCAGTTTCTGGAAACCGCAGATATTTTGTATGTACAATACTGTAGCAGGTGCTGAGGAAGGCATCCACCTTCTAATTAACTTTAGGTGAGGCCTTACCAGGGATCTATAATTAGCCACAATTATATATTTTTTCATTTTGCATCATGTTACCCATGAAAAATTCATACATAAAGGTGCTAACTGACTTTTGTTATACACCTACTATTAATTGGTAATTAAACTGATATTTGTGTTAGTGTAGCTGTGAGTGTGATTGTATATACTGTATGTAAGCAAAGGGATATTGACCTTTTATGTCAGTATCTGTATTTTTCATATCTCTTATTTTCAAATTCTGAATTCCAAACCTCTGTAGAATATGCTGCTTCTTTCTGAATGAACAATAATAATTATATACTGTATTGTCTGACACTGTTTTAAATTGTAACACATGCACAATACAGATTCGTCATTGCACTCATTTTGTTTTTCCCTTTCCTTTTAGATGCTGAACTCTTTCTGTACAATTTAATAGGATGATTATGACAAGCCTGCGACCCCGCTTGGCCTGCAAATAAATAATTTATCCAGTTTTGAGTTGCCTATTGTACAAGCAAGACAAATTACACAGAGCCAATAGAGAGGTAGTCATCAAAACACAACAGAAGCTAGGACTGAATGGGGAAAGAATGACTGCAATCAGAGTGAATAGGCAACAAAATGCTGATTCAATGTCGGACTTCACTAAGAGGTGCCACTGTCTGACACAAGCTGAGACCCACAGAAAAAATACACATGAAAGATGCTTTAATGATATGCAAAAATATGTTTTGCATCGTCTGAGGACTTTCTACCTTTATTTTGAAAGCATTTAACGAAAACAGTATAAAATATACTGACCTACAGGAGACATTACAGAATTATTATGCCAGCACATTATCATCTGATGGAGGAGACACAAGCATTCCCTTGTACAGGTTTCACTGAAATTTCTGTCTAGTAGGTTGCTGTACATGCAATAAATCAAATTTCTAGGTAACTTTACTCTCACACTGTGGAGATGCTCAGTCCTGCTGGGAGCTTGGCTCAGCAAAACTGTCTCATGGAGCAATCGGCTAATGCATTGTCTTGTGTTGTTTGATAATTCACTTTCACGCAAAACATAAACTTTGTGTTTTCCTCAGCAAGTTATTCTGAATCCAGCTGAAGATCAGTCACATAAATACCATGATACAAGAGCAGCTCTTCAAAAATATATGGCATATGGGCAACACAATATGCTTTTATTGGCTGCAGTGGTGTAACATTAAAGGAAGCAGGTCCAGTGTTCGTGGGAGATGGGCCTAGATTGCAGCATCTACTTTCTCTGTTGTTGTAGAAATTCCTGATCCCACTGGCTCTCAGGTAGGAGAGCATGAAATGCTGGTGGAACAAGTGAAACGGGGAAAATTGCTACACCACAACTGGCATCTCTGAAGATTTTTTGCCCACGGGGGAGGCCTGAGTTGTTACAACATTGATTGGCTGTCTAAAACCAATTCAAACTGAAGGCTCAGCCAGTAGAATAAATCAATGTGGCTCAGGCTCAGGCCTAGTTCTATTTTGTGTGTGTTCCTTTTCTATCACTGAGGTGAGGAGAAGTTTATTGTCTCTATTAGGGATGACCAAATCCAGGATTTGTTCAGGATTCGGCCTTTTTCAGCAGGATTTGGATTCGTCCGAATCCTTCTGCTTGGCAGAAACAAATCCGAATCCTAATTTGCATATGCAAATTATGGGCGGGAGGGAAATCACGTGACTTTTTGTCACAAAACAAGGAAGTTAAAAATGTTTGCATATGTAAATTAGGATTCGAATTCAGTTCGGTATTTGACCGAATTTCGGATTCGGGGGTTCAGCCAAATCCAAAATAGTGGATTCAGTGCATCCCTAGTCTCTATTATACATGCTATTGAGTAAGGAGACTCTGTGGGCAGAATAATCTACGGCAAATCCAAAATCAGCCTAAATTTTCAACAATCTATCAATTCAGATAAGGGAACACATTTTTCAAAAATGTTTCTCCAGATTCAAAATTGCCATGGTTGGGTTGCCATCTGGTTTTTAACTGACCAGGTCAGTATTTCTAAGGCCTGTTTGGGACTCAACTTTCTGTTCGGTTTTCAGTCTTGTGAATAGAGTTGCCACCTGTCTGGATTTAACTCAGACAGGCCGGTTTTCAGAAAGACTGCCCTGGTCAAGACAGTCTGTCCAGTTTTCCAAAACCGGGCAGGATCTTCACTGATTGACAGGGTCATAGCCCCGCCCATGTGACATAGCACACCCTGCCCACAACATCACTGACCCGCCTCCTGCCCTGATCGTCAGCTGCACAAAGGTGGCAACCCTACTTTTGAAACCCGGACAATAATCTGCCAGTAATCTGCCAATCTACCAAAATACTCACCTCAGCATGATTTACTTAATGTCAAATGCAGTTCATTTCTTATTACAGGAATAAAAAAAAAAAACATATCAAGCAAAAGTAAGAAATTTTTTCTAAATTAGCATTGCTGTATTTCAAAGCTTTCTGGATAACTGCTTTCTGTATATCCCATACTTATAATTAAAGGATTAGGCTTACTCGTCAAGCAGAATATAGACAGATATAGGGTTGCCAACAGTGTGGTTTTGAAATGGACATCTGTTATTCAAAGGGATGTCTGTTTAAATGTTATGTCTGGTGTCAAACATTGAGAAAACTGAACAGAAATCCAGCCAGTTGCATCTAAGTCATGCGATAACCCCGGTCCGGCGTCATAACAACACAGACATCAGTGTGCCAGCTTCTGACATCATCATGCCCACTCCAATATCACTGCCCCACCCTCGATGATGAAAAAAGGAAGAGTTATGGTGGAGGAGAGTGAGTCCTCATAGGTAATCCACCCACCGGTGAGACCAAGTGATCCGCTCTGGCCGCGGCAAACAAGTAATGCAAAATAGAGAATATGGACTCCACCGGAAAGATGTAAATGTAGGTGCGAACCAATATGTTAAAACATATACGGCTTTGTTATAGCAAAAATAAATAGCTTCATTATAGCAAAAATAGTGGGCAGGGGAATAACAGCTCGAAGCGTTTCGTGACGATAGTGTCACTTCATCAGAAGCATGCTTCTGATGAAGTGACACTATCGTCACGAAACGCGTCGAGCTGATATCTGCCCTGTCCCCTATGTTCAATATTAGCTACTGGCAAAGGTGGCAACCCTAGCTATGGTCACTCAGCAATTTCTAATACAGGTATAGGATCCCTTATCCGGAAACCCGATATCCAGAAAGTTCCGAATTAGACTCCATTTTATCCAAATAATACAAATTTTTAAAAATGATTTCCCTTTTCTCTGTAATAATAAAACAGTAGCTTTTACTTGATCCAAACTAATATCATTAATGCTTATTGGAAGCAAAACCAGCCTATTGGGTTTATTTATGTTTAAATGAATTTCTAGTAGACTTAAGGCATGAAGACCCAAATTACGGAAAGATCCGTTATCCGACAAACCCCAGGTCCCGAGCATTCTGGATAACGGGTCCCATACCTGTATAGGCATTTTCCTTCCCACTCTATCAAGTGAGTGTTGTCCAAAGTGCTTTCCCATAACACTTTTGATGCATGCACCAAACCTAAGGCTATGGACACACGTTGCTTAAATACAGTATGCTAGCGTAATGTGCCATTGTCTAAACTTGAAACCGCTAACGTATTTACGCAGTGGTCGGCTTTGTAAAAAAAAACGCACGTATGTCCATAGCCTAAATGTAAATATGACAGAAGAGGTTGCATTAGGAGGGCACAGAACAAAGCTCATTTTGATCTATTCTACCTAAATTTGAATATTTAGAAAACATTTCATTTTTTGGCTTTAGTGCCTAGGGCAAATCTAGGAAAAGTAACTGTCAATAACCAGAAACTGGTTGTATTGAGCACCATAATGATGTAACATGATGTGATTTAATAAATCCTTTTCTTTTTAATTTTTGCATTATTTGGAGCTGCACATCAGCGAAACCTACGGCTATTCTAAAATATTACTTTTCTAATATTTCTATGGCTGCCCAGAAGATGGTGCTATTGCCCATGCAATCAGAAATTCAATGCAATCTAATTATCTAATTTGTGACATCTAGAGCATAGGCAGTATCCAAGAGGCATTAATATATATTTATTAGTAAGAACATTGAACTAAATAATCACACAATTCTTTTCCTATACCTTTTCCTAGCACATGCATGTGTAGGGCTTTTATCTATTTTATTATGTCTATGAAACATGTATTTTCTCTCTGCCAAACACTTTTATTGGTAGGTAGGATTCTGCATCTGTGAGTCTCTTTTAATGACATGTGTTTATGTTAATTAACTGAAAGTATGCAAATTAAAGGTAAATATATATATATATATATATATATATATATATATATATATATATATATATATATATATATATATATATATATAGGAATATAGGAAAACACTTAACCATGACTACTAAAAAGGTACATGTCCCCCTAAAAGTGCAATTTGCAATGTGTTTACCCATAATGCAACATCCTTTCCCAGAATTCCAGCATGCAGCTGTCATGAGCATGTGTAGGGTGTATTAATGGGAACATGCATTTTTGTGATAATAAACAAGGCCTCCAGTACCACATGTAGGAGTAGATTTATCAAAGATCGAATTTCAAATTTGAAAAACTTCGAAATTCGAATTCAAAAAGACCAACCGAAATTAAATCAAAGTTTGTTTTTTTTGGCCAAACAGGTCTGTTTCCGATCGAATAGGTCTGTTTTCGAGCGCATTCACATCGTACGATTCAAAGTTTTTTCCCAAAAAACCTTTGATTTTTCAGAGTCCACCAATTGACTCCAAATAGGTTCTAGGAGGTCCCCCATAGGCTAAAACAGCAATTCGGCAGGTTTTAGATGGCGAATGGTCATAGTCAATTTTCAAAGATACAGTACATGATAAATTTCGAAATTCGAATTTTTCGAATTTTTTTCAAAATCAAATCAATCGAATTTGGACTATTCCGTAGTTGAAGTACACAAAAATTAGCTTGAAATCCAATTTTTTAATTAAAATTTTCACTTCGACCTTTGATAAATCTGCCCGTAGTGTTTAAGCAGAGACTATAGTCTATTTTGGAGCTGCGACTACTAGTGGTTCTGTGTATCTTCACCATTATACTATCAAATTATTTTATTTCTACTTCTGATCTACAACTAGTGCTTAAACTGAGCTTGCTTACATCATATGCAATGAATCCAGATCCTTTAAATTGATTTTATATTGCCAGTTGATTCTCCTGTGATATGATAAACTCTTTCCCAAGACTTTCCTTGACACCCTTTCACTATCACTTGAAACCTGCCAACTTACTTTCACCCCAGTATTTCTCTCCCTTATCCTACTACTGTTCTAAATCTTTTTTATGTGTGACCGCTGGCACCCTCTCCTCCCTTCCTAACATACTATCTGACCCTGTGTTCCTGTTTTACTTCTGTACATTCTGCATGCCAGGCTAAATCTGACCTACATACCTACTTCTAGGCCTGTGCTTTGCAGACTGAACACCGACTTAGATCTGTATGTCCTGTGTAATTATTAGAAAGCTGCTTGTCCCTGTTTGCTTATTAATTGCATCCCATTATTTTCCTCTCTTCGTCCGTTTCCGTTTTGTGCTTTTGACAGCACCGCAATTACTGCAATAATAGGCTTACATAGGCTAATAGGCTTATGGCAGACATTATTTATGTCAAGGACAAGCAATTAAGCTAGGCCTGGCACATAATAATTAGATTTGAGCTGATGAGCTCATTTGTAATGTGTTAAATTCAGATTAGTATCTTATTTTAGGATCCTCCCTTCAATAAGATTCACTAAGAGGGTTATACCCATTACTCTTCTTTCATGCAACTGCCTTAGCCACAGTCTCTGTTAGCATTCAGACTCACAGACTTGTAATGTATGACGGAGAAATGAGAACAGTTAATAAAACGCAGAAACATTGGGGGTCTATGACACCTAAAATATGTCTCTGTCTCCCCACCTCACAGTATAACATGAGGAGGAGACCTATACTTTAGAAATCTGTCACATTCCTTCTTACAGACATTAGGGGTCATTTTTAAATGAATTAAGTCTACGTCCCTCAGCAGGATACAAAAGGCAGAACAAATCTTTTAGATACAGAACATGTCCCTTCAACAGCAACACCAAAAAGCTATGAAATATGGACTCTGACCCTTATACACTGAATGTACTGACTGACAGGTTTAGAATTTGTATCTTCCTGGTTCTCCCTGGTTTAGGGGTCCCTATAACAAGATACTGACTTCTGTTTTTATCTTTTATGATACACTATTTACTAAAGCAAATCAAGCTGCCTTTGCATTCTTTCTTGTAGCCATTTTTTTCTGGATCGACAGCACGAGACCCTACTGCTATTGTCGGAAAAGAGCTGTAAAGAGGGTCCCAACAAAAGAGTCTGGAGGGTGATGTAGAAGAACGTGTATGAACAGAGATTATTGCATTTCCCTGCTACAATAACCAGACTGGCCAAGTGACTTAAAGTGGACCTGTCACCCAGACACAAAAATCTGTATAATAAAAGTCCTTTTCAAATGAAACATGAAATCCAATTTCTATTTTTTATTAAAGCATTCATAGCTGTTGTAAACTCATTTAAAAATCTCAGCTGTCAATCAAATATTGTCTGCCCCTCCTCTATGCCATGGGCATAGAGGCGGGGCAGACAGTTACTTTCATTTTCCATTCAGCACTTCCTAGATGTCACTGCTCTCCCCACATTCCTCCGTTCCCTTTACCATTTAATTGTGTAGCCAGGGCATGGGGATGGACATCAGGTCCCCCATTCTGGTGCACAACAAGATTCTGAGATGATACAAGGCTTGCCTTAATAAGAATGTGCACAAAATGGCTGCTGCCTGTTGCCATAATTTTGAATTCCCAGACTGAAGGAAACAAGATTCAAATAATTTATATAGTTTATATATTTATTTTAAGTTCATTTTGCTTGACTAATGTGATAAAATAGGATTTTTAATAATTTTTTTGGGTGACGGGTCCCCTTTAATAACCGATTACTAACTAATGGGAAAATGGGAAGTCAGATATGAAATCTTGTCTGTCACATCACTTGCATGGCACTTTATTAGGAAGTAACTTCCTCTGGGACCTGAGATGAGTAGGGCATTAGGGTAGGTTCATTACAGACCTCAGGGATTGGCATCAACTGTCTCTAATATTCTTTACCGGTAGTAATGGGTGAATAAATTCCTGCGTTTCACCTCCAGTGAATACATTTGAAAACTCCAGGGAAAATTCGCCTGCGTCAAAAATTTATGGACAGGTAGTGATGGGCGAATGCAGTGCAGTTAGTCAGTATAAACTGTACTACATTACAGTTTACATTACAGTCACAACTAAAGCTGCTATATTGTACAATATGCAATTAATCAGATTATAGCAATATAATAAAATTAAAATAATTATAGCAATATAGCATATTTATGTGTGAGTGTAATGCTCTTGTGTTGCTCTGTTGTACAATTTAATCTTATTGCATATTATTATTACTGCCGTTAAACATTCCTTGTTCAATAAACCTTTTACAAAACTACAAATATTTCTAGAAGATAGAATCATTTAAAATCACTTCCAATGTGCTACTCAAGATGTTGGACCATTTGTATAATGTTCTACATTGTGGGGTCATCCATACTAACTAAAATACAGTTAAAAAGTAATGTTTTACATGTAAATGCAATAAACTTTATTATGGATATTAATATCACTGACTTCAGGATTCCCGAGCCAGGCACAACTCTTGCCATGCAGGCCTGCTGAACACAGGCACATCTGTGCCAGATATATCTATTATTCACACAGATCCATTATTTCGCAGGCAATGATATTTGGTGGGGAAATTTCTTGTGTCTCAGGATAACAATATTTTATGCTGCAAAAGAGTCTCTAGCACTTGGTAATTACTCTCAGCGTGCGCTGGATAAATGTTTGCTCTGGAAGTATTTATACAAGTCTTGATAAATAATTCATTTGTCTCATAGAGATAATTATGTATTTGTTTGATTAGCAGCCATGAAATCAGGAAAACCCCACAAGTTGGATTTTATTTCTTACTTATAACATTAAATAATTTAGTTTTTTTAGTGATCTGACTCTGTATGAAAAAGACTGGAACCATATGACTTTGCCTTGGTTTTCATAAACTGTATTAAATATGCCCCAAGGGGGCAGTTCCTGTGGCTGTGCAAAAGTTGCTGGAAGTTGCAGTTGTTTTCAAATGTTATGCAATACCGAGGATGACTGCAGATATTTGTCTTGCCATTGAGATGAACGTTTTTCTACCCTAAATGCTGATTTTTGCCCCTTTTGGACCTTACTGCTGCTATTGATATTTCTGTAGACTAGCATTACACATATACGTAGCAATGGGGTATTGGCAGCTGTATTGTATTGGACAGCTAGACCTCCCTCATCAATTCTAATTAGAATGTTTCATTATAATATTACTCTTAAAGTATGTTGATGTTCCCAATAACATATTGTGTAGTAGACTGTACAGATCTGTAAGGATTTGTTGTTATCCTTCATAGAGGATGACACAGAGACTGGACGCCAGGTGCACATGTCATTGGCTGCCATACTGCAGTGTAGCCATTTTAATGGTGCATTCAGTTAAATTGTACCCTTGCTCGGCAGTATGTTAGTGTCTCAATGGCCCATTTAGCAGCTAAATACTCTTCCATAGTAGTTGTCTTCTTTGGGGAAAATTTGCTACTAAGTATTGGATGCTCAACCCTGTTAAACAACACTGCCCACGGGCCAAACTCTGAGGCTTCTGTCTGAAGGACAAATTATTATTTATTAAAAGAATAAAAGAAAAATCTTGAACGTTTTAATGTAGGCCAGCTTGTTAGAAAGATTTAAACATGATCAAACGCTCTTTCACACTCTCGTGAGCAGACTACCCTTGTTGGGTCATTGTTCTTTGTCAGGTTAGTGAATATATAAAGCAGCAGTAATAGTCAGCAAACTCCCAAAATTACCTTACTTCAGTTTTTGTTTTTTGGAACTGGGGTCTTTTTGAGCCACTGCATTGTCTGCAGCAAGTTTTACCTGCCCATTACCTTTTTCACGATTCAAGAGTACAACGTACACCGTACAATGGAATTCATACTTAAATGCCTTCTTTACAGACTAGGCAATTAAATTCAGCTCAACATTGCAATAATAAAATAGGCTACACTAACTACACTAGCTATATACAATAAAGTTACAAAAGGTCTATCTTCTTCTAAATACAGTAAATTACCTACTACGTATCCCAAGTATTTTGCCTTAGTTTTAACCAATGCACACTTCTTGAGATTTGCTGTCAGGCTGGCTTCTCTTAAGGAGTGCAAGCTATTAATTGGTCCAGGTAACCTTGCCAAGTTTTACTTTAAACTACAATGTCATCAAGATAGGTAGAATTTTAATTTGTAAGAGTGCATAATGTTATCCATGAGCCTTTGGATGATAGCATGTGCTCTGGAGGGGTTGAACTTGATGGACTTAGTCTTTTTTCAACCCGATCTAACTATGTAACTATGTAATCTCTTTCCTCTCTGTCTAGCCCTAGCAAGAAACAGGTACCCACCTGGTCTGTATTGTCTGTCAAAAAGGAAGTACATGGCTCCTTCACTTACTGTACTTATATAGGGAATACTCGCTCCAGGCCAACTTGTACTGGCTGATGCACCCTGGTGGCTAAACTAATATCGCATGAACTATTTACATTTTGAAATAAAATGATTTCACCTTCTTCAAGCTGACCAGTATGTCAGAGATTTAAGAGATCACTTAGATCTGTTTGGTCAATTTGCCAAAGGAAATCTGAGGAAGTCGGCAACAACACTTCAGTAGAAATGCTTGTCTTCAGACATTTCAGTCTGGTGATAAAATGTTGTTACTTCTCCTTTTCTCATGAAACAAAATCTTAGTGGCAAGATCGTTTGAGGTATTAGACCAGACAGGGGAAGTGAATTATAAAATGACAATTCCAGATTTCCAAAGTCTCTAAAGTTTTTAAAAACGGAGGACACGTTGTTATTCACCCTGTCCCAGTTTACACAGATTTGGGACCACATCCTCCTACAGTAAAGCTCCCCAGGTACCTATGGGTCAACAACTCATGTTAACACAGAAAAATGATCTACTGCTTACTAGAAAAGGGAGAAATGCTTAAACTGGGAATCAAACAGTGACTGGTGGCCCCATAGTCCTGGTCCCAGACGGGTCAATAATATTTTGTGTGGCCTTGTGCAAAGTCAATGCATTTAGGTGATGTCCAAGGTCCTGAGTAGATGAATTGTTGTTCTCCTTTGGTGAGGCAGCTTATAAATCTTATCATAACCTTATTTATTGGGAGAGGAGGCCCCCTCATGTCTAAGGGCACTCTTCATGAAATATAGGAGGAGTATGTTTGTAAGTGGGGATGATTTGTAGATTTGATTAGGGGAGACTAATGGTGGCCATAGACGCACAGATAATATCGTACGAAACGAATTTTCGTCCGATATTCGTTCCGTGTATGGTGGAAAAAGAGCCGACCAATATCGGCAGAAGACTTGGATATCGGTCGGCTCGTCGATCGGGCTGGACAGAAAATTTTGATAGGGTGTCTTTGAAGGGACCCAAACATCGCCCATTGTTAGTGCTGAATCGTCAGATACAGGTAGAATTCTATTCTATTCTTCCCGTATATCTACCTGTATATCTGACGATTCAGCTCTACAAGTGTGTATTGAAACGAACGATCTTTCTTGGAAAGATAGTTTCCAAGAAAGATCGTAATTGTTACGTCTATGGCCACCTTAAGGTGTAGATTGGGTGCATGGCCAGAGAATGTCCTGAGTTTTCCACTGAGAATGCTAAGAAAAATGATTATCACATTTTTGCACTCCATTGTCCTGTTACTGGATGTGATGTCAATGAATATGGATGCAGTAAGATCTTTAAAACCTTTGTGTACAGATCTGTGGTAAGCAGATCACATTAGGAACCCAGCTAAGACTGAACATGTTATGGCTCTCTGTAATCAGGAAATCACTTTACACCAGATAGAAGCTGAGAAGTTAGAAAGTCACACAATATTAAGTAGGAAAGGTATTATTGCCTGAGCTTCTTTTGAGACTATGGAGCCAGCAGGTCACTGAACATTAGACAGATGCCCAGTGCTGTCTGATAAGCTAAAATCAGGAGATAAACTTCCAGAAGAGATTAAACCTTCTCTCTATGTTCTTTTAGCAAAGCGTAGATTAATAGTCCTTTTGTCACTCTTTTCAAACACTCAGAAAATGCAATTATAGGCGTTGTGGTGAAAAATTAAAGCTTTCACTTCAATCTCATTAAAGAGACAGGAGTCCTATTAACAAGGCAAATGACAGTGAGAAGAGAGTGTGCATAGGGGATAAACATTGTTTAACCCTCTATTCCAAAATTAGAATTGCAATTTTTAAAGAAATACCAGAATTTTGATAACAAGCATTTAAACAGAACAGTTTTAACATTAAAATGTCTTGCTAGTTTTGGGTGAACTGTTAAAATGTGGGGATTTCTAATTTCTTTGGGCTAACTGGATTGTACATTATTTTTATTTGAGATTAAATCACTTCTTCTATACATTTTTTTTTTTAATTTAAAGTTTTCTACATGATAAATCCTCTGGTGCCGTAGCTCATAGCTCATTTTACATAGTACACTGCATGATAACTCTGGTCTTTCCATCTAATAATAAACCCTTTATTTCCTCATACTTATGCCCACATATGGACTCCACTTTGACAGAGAGAGAGAGAGCAGAGAGTGTGCATAGGGGATAACATTGAAAAAAGAAATTGTTTAACCCTCTATGCCAATAATTAGAATTTTGATAACAAGCACTTAAACAGAACAGCTCGATAACCAGCATATAAGAACAGATCTAACATTAACATGTCTTGCTAATTTTGGATGAACTATAAGAATGTGGGGATTTCTCATTTAAATATTATTTTTATTTGGGATTTAATCACTTCTTCTAGCACATTGCATGATAACTCTGGTCTTACCAGCTAATAATAAACCCTTTATTTCCACATACTTATGCCCACATATGGACTCCACTATTCTTCTCTGCCTCAGAAGGTGCAAACCTCCAATCCAATTGTATTACTTTGGCCGTATTCAGGCCTGGACTGGCAATCTTTGGATTCTGCTTATAAAAGATGCCACTGAGACTTTTTGGGCCTCTATATATTTGAAATACCAGAGCCTATTTTAGATCCCAGTCCAGGCCTGATTGTATTCACCTCACCTTTGGCAACATTGTGAAGTCATAGATCTCTTTGATTCAATCTGCTGGAAATTACATTATTTTGCTTCGTTCACCCAGTGCCAGTGTCACACACAATGTGCAAGGGGTGCAATGGAATTTAGCCCCCCCCCCCATAAAAACTCCAGATTATCTGTCCCAAAAGGCGCGCAGATAAAACAGGGTCTTCAACTCCACCGTCGCTGAGGCTAAGGTGGGACCCTTTATCCCCGACCTCCCCGGCCAAAAGGCACAGACAGGGGGCAAGGGTCTTCAGATCCCCTTCGCCGCAAAGCTAGGGGGACCCCTTTCTCCGATCCCCGAATGCGCCCATCATAGGCCAATGTTCAGGGGGAGAAGGAACCAAAAGGCCACACATCTCCCCCCTAGACAAGTGTATACCCGGAGGCATTGCGCCTGTCCAAAATAAGTGCTTAAAACTGTGATAAGTGCCTTAAAAAATAAATAAGTGGGGGGAATTAATAAAAGTGAGGCTGTGTGCAGCCCCGACCTATCAGCCGGATTTTAAAATTTTTGCAACACCTGGGGCGCATAGCTCGAGCTCAATCTGCATGCCCAAGCCTTTGGCCAGCTGGAAATTACATTATGCCTTAGATAATTTTCAACAAAATTGCTTGATACACAATTGCACGTTTTTTTTTGTCCTATGGGTGCGATTGTGCAAGTCACTACTTACAAGTGGCTGCAACAACGCTAGATTTATGTGAAAACTCACTGCATTCTGGGCAAAAGCTCATCTGAGTGTTCAGAAGTAACTCCTTTTGTGATATAGTGGTGAAGGAATAGACTTGAATGTGGCAAGTTGAAGAGATAGAAAGGTTGGAGAAATAATAGTGAAGCTACAGTGTATATAGCACAATCACATATTATATAAGGGTTTTTTTAGTAATCCAAAGCTTTGTCATAGGAGGCCTGTAACTCTACATCATTTGCATTGCTCCCTTCAATGTTGGGGTCCTGTATTTAGTGCCAGATTGGGATCTTCTAATTCTTCCAATTTCTATTCATACTTCAAAAACCTTGAGAAAATATACACAAGACTAGTGATGGGCGAATAAATTTGGCAGGAGCGAATTTGCAGGCATTTTCCATGTCAAAAAATCAGGCGCTTCAGAAAAATTTGTCAGAGTAGTCGCGCACATAAAAATTGATTTTGACACCCCTTGACATCAATGTGTTTCGCGAATTACGCGGGAAATTTGAGGATTTTTCAGAGAAGCGAAATGGGACTAACTCGACAGGTGCGAATTTGCAGGCAATTTCTGTGTTTCTTCTGCGGCGAATAAATTTGCAATACTATGGAGAATATTTGCCGGCGAAAAATCTGGCACGTCAAAAACTCCGGTGCATCAAAAATCTTTGTCAGAGTAGTCGCGCACATAAAAATTGAAGCACGTCAAAATTATTTTGACACCCATTGACATCAATGCATTTCGCGAATTATGCGGGAAATTTGCAAAGCGAAATGGGTGAAAGCGGAATGGGACAAATTCGCCCATCACTACATAAGACCCTTCTGTGTGTGGAACTATGATAGGGACCCAATTTTGTAAGCTCTGCTAGGGTAGGCCCTGTAAAGAACTTGGTAATATGTCAATACTACTGTATCAGTAAGGGATAATAACAGCCCTCAAAGGTACTTTTAAGCCTCAGTACAAAACAAATGATGAGACGAAGATCATAAAGGGATCATTCAATGGTCACTTTGAAAACCAGTAGGTCTGTATAATAAATAAAAATAAATAAAAAGTCTTAAAAGAATGAATTACATATTGTATAAATAGCATAACGTTTACTCTGATGGATGTTTAATAGTTTCCTTCCTCTCCAAGAACTCCAAAAAGTTTCATGTATGACACTAATTGCAACTTGTCCATAAAAACATGGACATAAAGCATTTAGTGCTCTGTATAAAAGAAAGATAACAGCACTTGCTTCCAGAAGAGTGAGGGTTAACAGCACTGCTGTCAGCAGAGTTGACAGATATCCTGCATTAGATGGAAAGTATATACAGACCCATGCTCTCTTCTCATACCTTCATATAAACGTTATGGGGCAAATTCACTAAGATGCAAAGTTGCGCCAGGCGCAACTTCGCCGCTCTTAGACAGGCGTAGTTTCGCCAGCGCTCCGCAAATTCACAAAAATCCGAAGTTGCGCTCAGGGGTAGCGTAAGGTTGCGAAGTTCCGCTAGCGTTGATTCACTATGTAAAGCGCAGTTACGCTAGCGAAGGCTAATTTGCATACGTCGCCAAATTCAAATTTCAATGGAGGAATACGTATCAGCACTACATATGCCTGGGAAACCTTCAAAACATCAAATAAAATTTTTATTTTGCCCTACATATGTGCTCACTGTCTAGGTAAGTTGCCATGAGTCAGGAAATGTAGGGGGGAAGGAGGGGAGCCCCAAAAATTTTTTCGATCTTTTTCAGCCTATCACCCATAATGTAGAAATCACTCCAGCGTTTTTTGGGACTTAGAAAAAATGTTGACTTTTTTTGAAAGAATCCCTATCTACTCTATTGCGCTTCGCCAGGTCTGAGGTGGCGAAGGAAGTCTAGCGTAAAAGGTAGCGTTCAGTACACTGCGCAAGTTAGTGAATTTGCGTAGTTACGTCGCTAGCGAAAATTCACCTGGCGTAAGGGTGCGAAGTAACACTAGCGAAACTATGCCAGCGTTCGTTAGTGAATTTGCGCAGTAACGAAAATGCCAAACGCTAGCGAATTAACGCTAGCGTTCGGTGCTTCGGCGCTTAGTGAATTTGCCCCTATGTGTTTGCTTGAGAGGTGGATCATTTAAATGAATGCAGCTTGTGTGCCTAATAAATGAGCCAATCTGATTGCTGTATATTATGCTAAATCCATGCCCTCTGGTGACCCCGTACTGTGAAATACTCAAAGGCGCGTGGGTCCCATCACAGGCAGGAGTCTAGGAATAGATATTTATAGAAGATCAGAACTAGTTTTCAATTACATAGGAAGCTTTTTCTAATGAAGTACTCAGACTCCTGAATGTGAAATGAATACACCTTCCAGGACCATCGCTCTTAATAGAATTAAAAAAAGATTAATAATCGCCAGATACTTTGCAATTAGTAGAGATGGGAATTTTCCTTATTTTCGACACTAATGGATCCTCTGGGAAAGATATATTTTTATAAAGAGATTTAACATTTTGTCATCTGGAATGGGAAGAAATAAAACAACACAGTTAGGGCTTTGGAATACCACAGACAATGAAAGGGTTAACAACGCTTCCCCTCATTTTGAAGAATAATTACTCTTACTAATGGAAATATAGATGGGATGTTTAAAACTGACCTCTTAGTGTACAATTTAAAATGTCTACATAGCAGTTACTAAATGAGCAAAATGTTCATGGACGGTATTTTCTAACTCTTGTTCTAAACTCCAAGAGCTTCAACTTCCAGATTCAGATCAGTTGAGCAGGAATGCTAGTTTCAGTAACATAGTATGGTGTCTTGGAGCTCAAGGAAACTTTTTCAGAATTTAGAGGCGAGAGTATGGGACAAATTAACTAATCGGCGAATATTCGCCAGCGATGGCTTCGCAGACAGCTTAACACTTCCCCAGGCAAAAATTTCACTACTAATTCACTAACATGGGAAGTTGCGTCCAGGGCGCGGAATGCTGGCGAAGTTGCGCTAGCGTTAATTCGGCAAGCAGAGCGAAGTTGCGCTAGCGTTGGCTAATTTGCATACGGAGGGAAGTTAAAGTTGGATGGACGTATATGTTGCAGAAAAAACATTACATTACACAAGCCCAGGGAAGCTTAATAAAATAAAATAGAGTTGTTATATTGCCCTACACATGAATTCAGTGTTTAGTTTATGTGCCACATGTTAGGAAATGAAGCGGGTTACCCCAAAAAATTTTTACGCTCTTTTGCAGCCTATCACCCTGAAAAAAGGAGAAGACGCCAGCGTTTTTTGGGACATAGAAAATCTTTCAACTAAATTTTGAGGAAGTTCTATCTACTCTATTGCACTTCGCCTGGTCTGAGGTGGCGTAGGCAAGTCTGGCACAAGAGGTAACTTTCAGTAAAATCCACATCTTAGTGAATTTGTGTAGTTATGTCCATTCGCCAGAGCGAAAATTAGGGAGCTAGAGTCTTCGCTAGCGAAGATATGCCAGCGACCGTTAGTCAATCTTCGCCAGCGTTAGTCCCTTTAGTAAATTTGCCCTATGTGTGTTGGGGGGAGGTAGAGCTGCAGGCAGGGGTTGGTCCTAGAGGCACCCCATCATCACATCTTGTCATGTATACACTATAGAAAAATAGAGAAAAATCATTCCACATGAATACATAGTGGATTGTAGGCATGGAATATACATTATATCTGGTTGTGGCACCATACTATCTGTCTGCCTTTCATTAGCATGTTGTGGGGCCTGGTTAGGAGTTAAATCTATAGACTAATTTGGCAACTTTTTTTCTTGTGTATGGAGGCACCCTGGCTGGCTTTCAGACTGATACCTGTTCTATCACCCCTACCCCCACTAAACTGGCTTGCACTTGGAGAGGTTTAGTCGGGTAACATGCAATTGTATTAAAGCTGAATTTCAGGTTAAAAAGGTTGAAATCCAATGCTTAAATTAACATTTTGCCTCTACTGATAAAGGTTCTCAAAATGGCTCAGACAGAAAACTACAAATAAGTAGAGGAAAGGCTCTGATCATGCAGTAAAATGATCAGACTGTAAATAAAAGTGTATTTACAAATAAGTAAAAAACATGCATGCTTATCAAATGGAATAGGACACCGCCTACAGATTGCATAAAACTTCATGCCAATCAATACTTTAAAGTATAATCACCTGTCCCAGCTCTCCACATGAACAGTGAACAAAGTACTCAAAACCACATCAAGAGCTCTGTATAACGCTGGCCTGTTTGGGAGGGTGCCACTAAAGAAGCCATTCATCTGATTCATCAATGCTGAAAGCATAAATCTAACAATAATAATAATAATATTACAGGTATGGGACCTGTTATCCAGAATGCTCGAGACCTGAGGTCTTCCGAATAACTTAATTTGAATCTTCATACCTTAAGTCTACTAGAAAATCATATAAACATTAAATAAACACAATAGGCTGCTTTCGCTTCTAATACGGATTAATTATATCTTAGTTTGATTTATATACAAGCTACTGTTTTATTATTATAGGGAAAAAAGGAAATATTTTTTAAAATTTAGATTATTTGATATATGAGTCTATTGGAGACATATTTTCCGTAATTCAGAGCTTTCTGTATATCGGGTTCCATATCTGTAATGGTAATTAAAAACACTATTCGTATAGTAAAGTATGTGAATGTAAAGAGGCGGTGGCTAGTGTTGAGTAAACTCAGAGTATTATGCTTCATGTAAAAGTTTGTGAATTATGGAAAATTCCACAAAATCTTCTTGCCAAAATACATTGCAGTTAAGGGTTTGTAGCTTTGCCATTACATATTCATTATCCTGCATTGTAAGAGCAGCTCCTTTCCACTATGCTACAACTGTTCTTCATAGAACAAAATCATACTGGCTAAATACCCTTTCTCCCAATTGCTTAAGCCAGAAATTCTTAAAAACACGTTAACCAAAACCCTCTTTTAATTTCGCATGAATTATTAATTATTCATTAATTAGGCACATGTATGTCGTGAATACAGCTGTCTCTCCAGTGTGCAAAAAAAAAAAAAGCAGAATATTTGGAAGGCATGGCATTCTTTTTCAGCCAAAACAGACATCATAGAGAAATTCTATTGAAAATTCACAAAATAAGTGAAGACTGTGAATTTCACTACAAATCTAAAACAGGTGAAAACATTAGCTTGTTCCTAATGATAGCGTCACACTACGGGGCACATTTACTAAGCTTGAGTGAAGGATTAGAATGAAAAATACTTCAAATTTCGAAGTTTTTTTTGGCTACTTCGACCATCGAATTGGCTACGTTGACCTTCGACTACAACTTCGACTCGAACGATTTGAACTAAAAATCGTTCGACTATTCGACCATTCGATAGTCGAAGTACTGTCTCTTTAAAAAAAACTTTGACCACCTACTTAGCCACCTAAAATCTACTGAGCACCAATGTTAGCCTATGGCGACCTTCCCCATAAACTTTCTAAGCTTTTTTTGATCGAAGGAAAATCCTTCGATCGATGGATTAAAATCCTTCGAATAGTTTGATTCGAAGGATTTAATCTTCGATCGAACGATTTTTCCTTCGATCGTATGAACGAAGGAAATGCAGTAAATCCTTTGACTTTGATGTTCGAAGTCGAAGGATTTTACTTCGACGGTCGAATATTGAGCGTTAATTAACCCTCGATATTCGACCAATAGTAAATGTGCCCCTTAGTGATGGGCGAATCTGTGGCATTTCGCTTCGGCGAATAATTTGGGAATTTCCAGCGAAACGGCAAAGAATTCGCTAAATGGCACCAGCGACTCATTTTTGTCCGTTTTTTTTACACTGGCGAATTTTTACACCGGTTTCGCAAATTTATTTGCCGGCGGTGAATTGCGGGAAGTCGCAGTGAGTTTGCGCTTGGCGAATAATTTCGCCCATCACTAGTCACACTATCTATCTGCTTTTCATCCACATGGACTGAAGCCTGTACATAAGTTCTTATGTATACTCCTAGTTCCAACCCTGATATGAGGTGTACACATGTCATCCAGCAAAGCTGAACAACCTGAAGCAAATCCACCTTCAAGAATACAATGTAATACAGTATATGGAATGAGACCTCTCATAATGTTTATCCCCCTGATGACAGGATAGCAGGAATTTCAGCAAACACCCTTGGCAGCAGAATTGTTTGTTTTACTTTATTCTTTTGATGGCAATAGAGTTATGTTGCAGGAAAAGTACAGATGGAGCTGCCAGCAGAAGGGACCTTGAACTGTTTGTTACAGCAGGCCTATGATTCATGGGGCACATTTACTAAAGGCGATCGCTATCGAAGACAATTCCATAGCGAAAAAGCACAGCACTAGAGAACTTTCGCGCCGTTTCACTCACAAATTTATCAAAATGTAAACTTTCCAATACGTTACCCTTTTCGGCAAAGTCTACTTCGTCCTGATTCTACCTGGGGAATTGTTAAGATGAAGCTACATCCTCACCAATACTATGCCAGTGAATCATATCCTCTATTAAAAAAGTAATCAAAAAAGAATTAATTATTAATGTGGGATTATTGATACAAATTGTAACTGTTAAATATATGCTATTTACACTTTTTAACTATTAGAAGTTCATGCCACGTTTGCTTTCACGTAGGCCAGTGATCCCCAACCAGTAGCTCGTGAGCTCTCCAACCCCTTGGATGTTGCTCTATATATACTAGATATTAAGCCCGTTAAATTAACGGGCGCTAGAACATATGTAGTCAAACATTTATAAAAACAGAATTGTTCTAGTCTAAAAAAAATTCGCCAGAGACGGTCCGTGGGGCACATGCGCAGTAGCGCAATCCCACGGACACAGGGACTGGACGCAGAGACACTTCAACTTTATTATATAGGATATATGCCCCAGGACTCCACCAGGTCCCAAGAATTAATCTCTATAATTATAACCCCAAAGACACATGCTGTATCATAATTTGCAGAGAATCTGGTAGTGTTGTTACAGTAATATAGGACAGAAGGCAGGAGGAAACAAAACCAAGGCAGTGGCCTTTATATATGTGCATATCTAGATCCCATTCTCTATATCTTCCCCAGAATTCCATGTGTTCTAAGTACTTGGTAACCTAAGTGCCTCATATATTAACATGTAATTAGAGCTGCCGGAGCTCACAGACTAATTGGTGTTTTCTTTATGACTGTAATAAAATCGTTATGTTCCAGCCACTATGTAATTATTTTATAACGATATCTGGGTAGAGTCCTTCTCATAAAGAGCCAACCCCCTTCCCGAGCCCTAGCTCCCTACAGAGCATTTTGTTCACTTGACGCTACAGAGATGTGAGCATATAACTCAGGAAAAAGGCAACAAGATTCGCTCTAGGATTAGGCAAGCTTTTAACAGGGGAGTCATTTCATAAATACATACACGTTTCTAGAAAAAATAATAACAATAACTTGGCTGCCTGTATCATTTTAATAGATTCTTTTGTATGATGCTTTCAGAACAAAGCAATAACACTAGTAAATTATGTATCAGAATTGAAAGAAGGCTAAAGGCTAAGGGTATTGTGATAAATACCAGAAAATGTGATGTGGCTCTGCTTCTTCTGCAATATATTTTAATAAAATGTTGTAGTGCCATCGGGACGCCTTACTCGCGACATGGTTTATGTTTTAAGAACATTTGGCGCAAGCGATCAGTTTTAGACAGAGATAGGTAAGCCACTAGCTTTTATGATATATAATTATGGCCTGTAAGAAGTCAGGATTTGTAGCTCATGCACTGCCACGAGAGTGAGGGCACATATTATAAAGAAGCATCCCCATATCATAACAATTTCATCCCAAGTGCTCATTTAGACTCCAGCCCCTTTTTTTCTGTAATTGTACCTACTAGAAAAACTGGGGGTCATTTATAAAGTTTGAGCAGTGTAAATATATTTGCAAATTGTTGCATTGCCTATGTTTTTTCCTGAACGCCAAAATATTGCACTGCTGTGCCCATCTTTTGTTTTTTTGCAAATTCCTATTGTGATTAAATTTTCGTGGCCACTGTGCGAGGCTGTTGTGTGCAAAAATAGCGTTGACAGCTAAACTTCTCAATTTGCTAAACTGTTTTGCAAATATTTTCTCTACCACCAATCTCGTGGCGTAAATGTGTGCATAACTATTTTCAATTTGGGATTTTTGTCATATTTAAAAAGCTCTTATGGGCATTCGCAGTGTGAAAAAAAAATCCAATTCTGTTTGCACATTAATTGACCATTCTTATCCAGTTTTATAAATATAACCATGCGCAGGACAAATATATCAACTGTACGAATCATTCTGCACTGCATGAAGTTTATAAATGAGTCCCACTGAAAGCATATCACCCAAATATCCCCACATGTAGGGCTGACCCTCTCTGGTTGAGGAGCAGGGACTCACAATTTACAAGGGGGACAGCATTGAAGAGGTTGCTCACTTTCAAAAACTTTTTCCAGTTTAGTAGTTTTCAGACATTTCTCCAGAAATAACGATTTTTTGCAACTACTTTCTATTAGTGATTGTTTTTTTATAATATTGAAGTGTAAAGTTTCGTTTTTCACCTTCTAAGGTTGGTGGCAGATTCGGGGAGATTAGTCGCCCAGTGACAAATCTCTTCTACTGTGGGGTGACTAATCTACCCGAAATGCCTTCCTGCCAGTAAGAATGTGAATCGCCGGCAGGATGTCATACGGATCGCTTCGGTTTTCCGAAGACGCCCAAAGTTTCCTCGTGAATCAACTTTGGGCGACTTCGGAAAACAAAGCGATACTCTAATGCCCTAGACATGAGCTCACCCTAAAACAAATGTGTCATGACCTTCAAATGGTTAAAAACTATTTAAAAAATATATATTTAACAGCTACAACTCTTTCTTTTGAGGCAAATTCTTATTTACCCACTTAGCATTTTTGTAATTAGTCTTAGCAGAAAGACGAATCTCATCAATCATTTATTCTCATCAATTATTCTGATATATCTGTAACCTTGTAATCAGGTAGGTTGTGGCCAAAATAGGGCTTGGATACCAAAACTCTGAAAACACTCATCTGATCACTTCTTTTCAAAATAGCATGCCATGTAATTTCACATGTAGAAATTAAAGAGGAAAAAGGAATATTGGGGGACTAGTGCTTTTACTCATTCAGAATATGCAGAAGGAAAGGGTTAGGGGGAATATGTCCTTTCCTTCTTATTTATTTATCTAACTCCATTACCCTAAACATAATAGCACAGCACCAGTATTACTGTTATTGCTTGGGCTATGATTCTCTTTTTGACTTATGTGGATTATGTCACAGGTTGCTAAAGCTCATTAGATGCTGCTCTGTTAAAAGAATATATGAAGTATTGTTTTGATGGCTCAGAGCCAGTCGGTAGCACAGACAATCGTACTTGCCACATTCAGCTATCTCTAGCCGTGATGGACCTGCTAAATTGGTGGCAGTGGAGCAATAACAAATAACAATTTGCAGCAGACGTCTGATTACCAGTGTAATAATCTCAGTTAATAGGAATACAGCTCTGGGAGGAGGTGGTGGGTACAGGCATCTCATTAACTTTTTGATTAATTAATATATGTCCCCTGGGGACCTAGGCCCAGAGAGTTCTAGATTCTCATTTTATTTCCTCAGGGCTCCGGGACCTGCATTACCTGAAGTTAATAACTTATGCCTTGACATTTCAAGAACGGCTCCAATTAATCTGCCTTTTCCTCCAGCTCCTCCCCCCTTGTCTTTCCTCTTTTTCTATCAGATCTTCTCTGCACATTTAGCAGAGATTATGTCATCAAAAAAGATTGTTTCGATCGCAAAGAGAATCACGTGTGTGAATGAGTTTCTTTGATTCTCTTGTTCTGTATCCTTCTCTCAAAAATATGCATATGCAGCTAACCGTGCTCTAGTTGTGGCTGAACTACAACTCCCATGGTTTCAAGCCAGCATTAAGCCTATAATAAATGAAAAGGAGTTGTTGTGATATCATTGTTGTAAACATTGTTGTAAAAAGAGTGTACGCTATGATTATCAGTTGCAGAATTCCATTTTATAGACGAACCAGAAATTCCAGTGCTATATTATATTTTGCACAGTACTAAGGTTAGGGAGATTGCATTGTTTTAGCTTGTGTAGCTTTGTGAACCCCAACATTTTTTACTTGTGAGCCACATTCAAATGTAAAAAGGGTTGGCGAGCAACACAAGCATGAAAAAAAGTACCTGGGGGTGCTCTTTTTGATAGCCCCTGTGTGGGCTGGCAGCCTACATGAGGCCCTGTTTGGCAGTATACCTGGTTCATATGCAATCAAAACTTACCTACAAGCCAAGAATTAAAAAAAAAATAAGCACCTGCTTTGAAGCCAATGGGAGCAGCTACATTATTCAAGGGGTCGTTGGGCAACATGTTCATCATGAGCCACTGGTTGGGGATCAATGTTCTAGTCTAATTATCCCTATGGCAGGTTCCCAAAAGTAAGTGTCAGAACAACAAATGTCTCTTAAACAAAAATTTATTTTATTTCAGACAAAAACAGGTTGCAAAATAAAGGCAGTTTTCTTCTAAAACAACAAAAATATCTTTCAGCAGCACCAATAATACAGAAAAAAGACAATGGCAGCAAAATTACAGACATCTGAGCAAGTAACTGTGTGTCTATATATTCGTAGACTTCTATACGCTAAGTTGCCAGACCTCCCTCTGGGACTCTGGGCAGGAGACCCCAAAGTGATTTTACCTTTAGGCGCTTTTTTAAGAAACCCAGTCCTGTTTGGCCATTCATATCTGTTTCCGGGACTTTTTCCAGAGCTGTGCCTGGGTAAAGCTGTCTGGTGAGAAAGGTAACAGTTTATCCAGTGCATCTGGACGCATGTTTCACAGGGGAAGGTATTGGTATTCGGGAAGAAAAGAAAGGCAAGTCCCTTGCAACTGCAAACCAAGGGAAACTGGCTGGTCATTAACTCATAGGGGCATATTTATTATGCTGGGTAAAAACAGTGTGATAATACACCACACATTGCCAGGCTTTGCCGTGTAGAAAACGGCATACAATTTTTATGCGTTTTTCTTAGAGAGACTTCCTCCAGAAGCAATGTGAAATAATGGCATAAAATCTGGCATTCGCATTGCTTAAAATTACACAAACCTTTGCCATTTATTTTACACAGCTTCTGGACCACATTCCTCTTCTGCTGAAAGGTAATTTTCCACTAGTTGTACAGCTAGCGGAAGGGTTTTAGCTTGCTGCCTTTGGACCCACTGGTGAACCTCAACAGGCAGGACAAGCAGAAAATGTTCTAGGACAACAGTCTCTATCACCTGATCCGTAGTCTTTGTTGCAGGCTGGACCCACCTGGTGCCGCTGGACTAAAACTCGGCTGGACCAGGGTGGAATATGGCTCAAACTGGAATTACTAGAGGTATACCTCTGGTGTGAGGCCCAGTCTGTCCATTATGGCAGACTTTACTTTTTGGTAGACATTAGCATTTTCTGCAGGAAGATTTTTGTATGCCGACTGTTCTTCACCATTCAGAATTGGTGCCAGTAAAATTTCCTATTGGTCCTCAGGCCGTTTTTGGGCACTGACTACCCTTTCAAAGGTGTTCAAAGTTTTCAAAAATGTCTCTAGATCATCAGACTGCCTCATTTTTAAGAGGCAATGTCTAGGCGTGGGTGCTGTCTCTGGACTGTACAGGATGGAATTGGTGCTGCTGCAGCTTGAATATTTCTTCTTGTAACTGCCTGATTAACTGGATCTGCTCACCCTGTTGCTGCACCAGGTTTTACAAAAATACCTCCATTTTTGCTGTGGCCCCTCTAACAAACAAGTGCTACTCTGTGGATTAATATCCCACTTCAGACACAATATATGACAGGCTCCCACAGAGTTAGGGGCACATTTACTAAGCTCGAGTGAGGGATTCAATGTAAATAAACTTTTTTTTTTTTGGGTACTTTGACCATCGACTACGACTTTGACTTCGATTCGAATGATTCGAAGTAAAAATCGTTCGACTATTCGACAATTCGATAGTCAAAGTACTATCGACTACACACTTCGCCACTTTAAACCTACCAAGCTACAATGTTAGACTATGGGGACCTTCCCCATAAGTTTTTTAAGATTTTTTTGATCGAATGATTTGTGGTAAATCCTTCGACTTCGATATTCGAAGTTGAAGGATTTTACCTCGAGGGTCGAATTCGAGAGTTAATTAACCCTCGATATTCGACCCTAAGTAAATGTGCCCTTAAGTGTCAGAACAGCAAAAAACAGGTTGCAAAATAAAGGCAGTTTTCTTCCAAAACAACAAAAATTGCTTTCAGCAGCACCAACAATACAGAAAAAAGAAAATGGCAGCAAAATTACAGAACTCTGAGCGGGTAACTGTGGGTTTGTGTATGTATATAGACTTCTATGAACTTGTCTCTTTCCCAGTCAGAGCCCCTGAGAGACTGACCAGCCTGGTTTTTAAGGATTACAGATTAGCCACCCAAGGGTAAACAGAACCACCTGGTCAGTCTGTAGTACCTTACTCTGCTACAATCTCATATTTGACCCTACTGTTTCTTTTATATATTACATTGTAAGAATCCTGTTGGACTGGAAGTCTAATCTGCCAGTAACCATGCCAGCATATAATTGGATGGTACCCACCGGGATATAACATGCAGTACTAATAAAGTAGAACCATTATCCTATACTAAAATATGCACTGGACAACAAAGTTGCTAACAAGGCAATTAACAACCAAGGCGGATGTCAGTTTAGATCTTATCCTACTCTTTTCATTGTCTGGATTTTCCTGGGATTGATTTCTAAGATTGATCTAAGACATGACAAACTATCTGAGAAACCTAATATAGCACTGATCTACAGTCCCCGCCAGAAAAGCAATCCCTATTCATTTTGCATTGTGTTTCTCATTTGACTTCATATTGTACTGCTCTTTAAGATACAATTTGGAGTTTCTTCTTAGTCTTTCAAAAAGGAATAGTATCCTATTCCATTACTTAAACTGGTACTTGAAAGCAACACACAATAACTATTAGAGGTTATTTGTGCCAGAAAACATTTGGTAATATTAAGCCTTTGCTCCAATCATTAAGTTACCACATGTTACTACTTGAAACGAGAAGTGCAATTTCCAATATTTAGCCATTTTAATGCTTTAAGCCTATTCTTTTAAGTGTAAACTATGAGTCACCAATATTCATTTAACATCTTCTTTCTGCAAGAAGACAGACACATTGGAGAAGAAAAAGGTCCAATATCTTTACTAATCCTCCACTGTATCACTCTGTTAATTAGAATAAAATAAGGTAAAGTGTTGTGTACTGTGTTAGCCAGTTGAAAACGTTATAGGGTAAAACTTTTGATATGAATCATAACAAAGGTATGCTTCATAGCAAGCTTTCAGAACATTTCAGTTCCTTCTTCAAAGCAGCTTTGAAGAAGGAACTGAAATGTTCTGAAAGCTTGCTGTGATTATTATCCTAGTCCATAAAGCTCTGAATTACATAAGCACTGTCTTCCATAGGCTCCATTGTAATCAAATAATCTGAAATTTTATAAATGATTTCCTTTTTCTCCATAATAATAAAACAGTACCTTGTTCTTGATCCCAGCTAAGATATAATTAATCCTTATTGGAAGCAAAAGGAGTTTATTTAGTTTATTTAATGTTTACATTACTTTCTAGTAGACTTAAGGTATGAGAATTTAAATTATGGAAAGATCCATTATCCTGAAAACCCCAGGTTCCAGGCATTTTGGATAACAGGTCATCTAATAATGAAAATCCACTGGAGAGATGGAGGTTCAATTTCTTTGTGAATTTATTCAGAGATGCATGGCATGGAAATTTCTTAGTATCTATATATCACTTAACTGACACTATACGTACAGCTCTTTAGTTACACTTTTCGGCAGTTATGCTCTGTACTCACATTTCCCAGTGTACATATTATTAATATACTTTATATAGTGGCAATATACATCAGAGCTCTTTACAGAGCTGCAAAAAAACGACGCTTGTAACTTTAATGGAGAACTAAACCCCCTTGCTATTAAAAATCAGTACCCCATAACCTACATAGCCCCCCTCTCTGCACCCCCAGTTTAGGTGTTACCTCCTGTAATTGCAAACAACTTTGGAGAAACCACACAACACACACCTCCCGAGCGAAAAATATCCTCCTGGTGCCCAGCGACAGAGGAATCGGCCACCTCACAACCAGGTACAAAAAACTTCACTGGCACACAGGATACGGAGCAGCAGGGCAAGCCCTTGCAATTTAATTAATGCAGTGCAAAAGTGCAACGTTTTGGGGCCACGCCCCCTTTATCAAGCATCACCTCCTGTAATTGCCCCTAATTCTTTACTTAAATCTCCTTGCAGAGTCAGAGCAGCAGAGCTCACGGGCTCCATCTTCTGGTTCTTCATTCTTCTTCAGGTCTTCTTCTTTCCCTTCAGCAATTTCCATCACTTACGGTGCATGGACAGTTGTCATAATCTGGAAAACTGCTCCAACTGCGCATGAGCCGATACACCACTCAGTTCCTGAAAAAGACCAAAGAGGCAAAGATGGTGCACGTGAGCTCTGCTGCACTGACTCTGCAATTAGGGGCAATTACATGAGGTAACATCTAGTTGGGGGGGAGCAGAGAGTGGGACTATTTAGGGTAGGGGGTAGTGATTTTTAAGGGGGGTTTAAGGAGGGGGTTTAGTTCTCCTTTAAGAATCAAATTTCAGGGTTTAACCTGGAAATTTGGCTCTGCTAGTGCAGAGAGCGATATTGCACTAGCGATGTGGCCCCCAATGATGCTCTGTGACGCTAATGTTTTAATCTCGAAGCGGGAGGGGGGGGGGTGGCATGCTGTCCCTGATTAAAGTCATTTTTATCAGGATCAGTTGCCCTTCCAAGATGATTTTGGAGGTGAGGGGAAACCACAAAAGCAGGGTGAGAACATAAATCTCTCTGTTGCATCTACCAATGCACAAGATGTTTCAACTTCTGTTCATGCACATCTCTCATTTGCTTTTGAATCATCATAATTCTTCTTTGGTTCTGCAACTGCAGTACAATTACCTTGTCTCTATGGTGCACATTAGTGAGTCATCTCTGCAACCCCTCATTCTCATTCTCCTTTCAGATTTTGTTCTCAGTTAACTGGCATCCCTCATCTCGTACACCTACATTAGCCTTACAGTATATTGTGACATTTCTATTCTATGTGTACTGTATATTGTGAGTGGGCTCCTAAACTCAGTAAGTAACAGCAGCACAGAGCATGTGCAGTGAATCAGCTGAAAAGAAGATGGGGAGCTACTGGGGCATCTTTGGAGACACAGATCTTTACTGCAAAAGGGATGTGATTGCCTTGGGGGGGCTGGTACAGAAGCCCAATGTCACGAACGGCACCCAAAATCCAGAACCAATGCTAGGCTCCCTGGTCTCGGCTCTTGCTTCTGCCTTTAACAGCCGCCTTTCATCTTGAGAGGAGCCCTCGGCTAATCGGATGCCGCCAGGTCTTATAAAGAGATGAGCCAAGCTAAGGGTTCTGGACGAGCAGAGGGGCATGATTGTTATGTAAAAGTCTTTTGGGCAGAAGGTCACATACAGAAAGTGTAGTCGAAATCAGGCCGGGTCGGTGCAGGCAGAAAACAAGCGGAGTAAAACAAGCAGGGGTCAAATCCGGGAGATCAATCAAGAATGGTCAGGACAGGCACGGGTCGGAATACAGATAACAGAATAGTCGGTTTACCAAGCAGGGGTCGGGAACACAGAAGTCAGCTTAGTCAGGCAGGCAGGGGTCAAAAGCAGGTATCAGATATCAGGAACAGATGAAATAGCACACAGGAACTCAAGGAGATAAACCTATAACGGGCAATGAAAAAATACCAAAGGCCCTTTATATATCTTTGAATTTCGCGCCATTGTCTCGCGCGCCCTAAGGAATCGGCTCACAGGAAGACGCGGCACGGCGTGTTGGGCGTCCCCGCCTATGGCGCGGCGGGCATCCCTGCCGAACCACTAGACCACCAGGGTGAGTTATTACACCCAAAACATAATGTACATCATTTCTCGCTCCTTTTTTATTTAAGCTTTACTTCTCCTTTCCCCAGCTGCCTCTGCACAATATGATCAGTCATCTTTCACTGAATCACCAATGTGCACAGTTGCACCCAATACAGGTATGGGATGTGTTATAGAATGTTTGGGACCTAATGTTTTATGGTTAAGAATTCTTTCTGTAATTTGGCTCACCATACTTTTAGTCTATTAAAAAATTAATTTAAAGGGGACCTGTCACCCCAATAAATAATTCCAAATCCTTTTTTGTCTTATTAATTGAACAAAATAAACTTTACTTATACTATATTATTTTTATTATTATTATATATTTAATATTTTGGTGACAGTTATTAAGGAAAGTTGTATATCACCCCAACATTTTGTGTATGTGCCAGAAGGGGGCTTGACCCCATGTGCAGTGGCCTACACAATTATAGAGTGTAAAAGAGTGCAGTGATATCGAGGAAGTACTGAATGGAAAGTGAAAGTAATTGACTGCCACACCTCTATGTCTCAGGCATAGAGCCGGGACAGGCAATATATGATTGACAGCTCAGATATTTTTTTTACTTTATAACAGGTATGACTGTTTTAATAAAAAAAAAGAATTTGGTTGCCATGTTTAATTTGCAAGAGACTTTAATTATACAGCTTTTTATCTTTCGGTGACAGGTCTGCTTTAACATTAATTAAAACCCAATGAGATATTATATCTGAGATAGGATGGAGTATATGGGGGATGGACTTCTTATAATTTGGAGTATTCTGGATAACTAGTTTCAAGATGATGGATCCCTGTATTACTATAAGCTGTTTTGCACCCTTCATTGAACTGTTCCTGCCCTCCACCAATATTGAACTTGCTAGCCATTCTCTCAGATGGTGTTTGGTGGTCTCATTTTGTATGCTCTGAGCTAAAGTGATAAATTATCCTAATATATTGTGTCTAGACATTGAGCGTATATCACATGTAGATGTATCTCTGATGTTATTATTTTATCAGAATATGCACATCCCATCCAGCCATAACTCACACTAACAAACCCTTTATCTGAATAAGAAATGTGCTGTGCGAAGAGCTGAGATCAAGCACCAACAAATGTACATAACAGGGAAAAAAGGAATTTTTTTAAAATTTATGTACAGGATATACACATGCGGTATCTTGGGTTCAGGAACACTGGGTTCATGTTACAGTATCACCTTACCCTAAGCAGCCTAAAGCTCAAGAGCATAATTACATTACAAATTCCAGTTTTCATCTGTGACTTCAAGCATTGTCATCTGCAGTCAGTGATGCTGGGATGTACAGTTCATGTGTAGCAGGTGCCCCTAGGCCACTGATGTTTGTCACGTCTGTCCCCTCCCCTTTATCTGTGCACATGCACAAATTTTCATCATCAGGTCGGGAGCACTGGGGATTGGCTCATGGGAAATTTTAAAAAACAATTGTATCTCATGATCAGCTCCAGAGCTTCTGAACCAATGCGGGTGTGGTTGTGCTTCATGCCGCCCCATAAAATCCTGCTGACCTTGGTGGCCTTTCCACAAATCCAGGCCTGTGTGTAGTTCACAACACCAAGATCATTTCTAGTTTCAGATCCTTGGTCTGGCCCTTAACAACCACTTAGCATTTTTCTTATACTGGTCTAGTATAGTTAGAATAATTGATAGAAAATCTCTGGTTAATATGGGTTACAGGGGAAACCTTGCCTTATTTATGCTGTATTATTGTGATGTGTGATTCCATACAGTCAACAATCATACAATCACATCAGTTTATATTCTGTCTACACACATGCTTGAAATGTCTCAATTTGGACTAATTCTTCTTCTCCTGTGAATATGATCATAATTATATGGTGTATTTGTTTTCTTTATATAGTTACTCAGCAATCATGTTATAGTAATTATGAGTGTGCAGACACATACTTAGAAAAAGCACGTAAGTGACAGAGTATCTCTCTGTGACAGGTGGCAGACAGGTGCTAATGTGAAGCCAGTGTCATATTAATGAGCATCTCACAATCATGGATTCATGGCCAACACTCATCACTTACAGTACAAGCTGTCAAATATGTATATAGTATAAAGTAGCTATATATATATATATATATATATATATATATATATATATATATATATATATATATATATATAAAACAAGGGAAAGTTGTGCTCACCACTAATTTTTAAAACCATTAGGCGGGGGTGCAATGAGGCTGTGACCACAAAATACATATAGAGAAATACAAGAGTCCTCTGCACTCAACCCATTATCAATATATTTAAGACAGACATTTTGTGCATGATGCTACTGAAAAATGCCTTACCCTTTAAACAACACAGGGATTTTTTGTCCATATATTGCAATATATAATTTTCATCTGATGCATTAAGAATTCTATTGCTTCATTATACATTTTACAAAGGGACTAACAAACAAACAATCCCTGTTTTGATTAAAGGGTAAGGCATTTTTTAGTAGCAGTATGCACAA
Organism: Xenopus laevis; assembly: GCF_017654675.1. Taxonomy (NCBI): domain Eukaryota; kingdom Metazoa; phylum Chordata; class Amphibia; order Anura; family Pipidae; genus Xenopus; species Xenopus laevis. The sequence goes on from NC_054384.1 coordinate 71,790,848, forward strand.
AATGTCTCTGTCTTAAATATATATATATATATATATATATATATATATATATATATATATATATATATATATATATATATATATATATAAATTCGCAAAGCTGGAGCACTCATATGAAACAAAACAGCTGCCTGGGTGCGGTGTTCAAAAATTATGTAAACCGCATATTGTACAAAAAACCGCACACACAGGTCTTCTCAAAGGTGAAAAAAACAACTTTATTACGACGTTTCGGCTTCTATACTGAAGCCTTTCTCAAGTGGAGTGCACAGTGCCAATGACAATCCGAATTTAAACACAAAATGGCGCCAAGGCCCACCTAGTGACGTCATAGCGTCATGTGAGCGTCATCAAGTGAATGGTGTATAAGTATAACATATTATGCCAGCGTTCCCCCTAAGGAGCAGAGCTAACCTCTCTCTCCTCTGGAGCTGGTTAGCTCTGCTCCTTAGGGGGAACGCTGGCATAATATGTTATACTTATACACCATTCACTTGATGACGCTCACATGACGCTATGACGTCACTAGGTGGGCCTTGGCGCCATTTTGTGTTTAAATTCGGATTGTCATTGGCACTGTGCACTCCACTTGAGAAAGGCTTCAGTATAGAAGCCGAAACGTCGTAATAAAGTTGTTTTTTTTCACCTTTGAGAAGACCTGTGTGTGCGGTTTTTTGTACAATATGCGGTATATATATATATATATATATATATATATATATATATATATATATATATATATATATATATATATATATATATATATATATATATATATATATATATATACTAAGATGGGCCATGTGTAAAGGGGAAGAAGGAGTGCTTGTGAACACCTGGGAAAGAGTGTGTCTCCCCTGAGTTGGAGAGAGCTCCAAAGGACTGGAGGAGAAGAGCGAAACCCTCCCAGTAGACAAGAGTGTCTTGAGTGTGCCCCAGAGAGGATTCTGGGAGTTGTGTCCAGTGAAAGCCAGTGAGGGCTAAAAACGTGAGTTAATGTGAACACCAGTGTGAAAGTGGGACTGTTATTCCTTATGATTGAAGCAAGTGAACCTGATCATTGTTTTGTTGCTCTAACTCTATAAGGTAGTCAGTCTCCATTTTCTGTGCTGAAAATTGTGCCGTGGCCTTGGGTTTCGCTGCCGGAAGCGCACAATATATATATATATATATGTATATATATATATATATATATATATATATATACAATATATATATAGTTATAATGAAGCTTAGATATGTACTTGACAGGGAAATGTAATAAAAGTTGCAAAGTCTTTTAAAATTTAAGTACATGCAGGGTCAGACTGGGCTGGTGGGACACCGGGAAAAAACACGGTGGGCACCACTGGCTGAGAATACTTCAATTGTTTGTTGGGTGGTCCCTCACTCCAAAGGTATCAGGGCTCTATCAAACAGAGTCAGTGGCACCGTCCCAGCCACACAACATCCAAGGTATAAGCAAAATTCACTCTGGAGAGCCAAATTAAATTCAGTGTACTTTATTCAAACACAACATGTTTCGGACAGACATGTCCTTCATCAGGTGCTGAGATCTGCTCCCTGCCTCAAACTATTGCCACAACCCCTCCCTGGCCCTGGTTGTGGCCATGAGAAAGAAAAAGTATGCAGGGGTGAGGGGGTTGCAGTTGGACACCTGGAGCAACAAAATCAGATCTTTTTTTAACAATTCACCAGTGTCTAAACTACCTGGGACATTTTGATAAGATTTTGTGGGTCAGACTTTCTTTGACCCACAAAATCTTGCAAATGGAGCAAGATTTTGTTGGATGCTATAAAATCTAACCCCCCCCCGGGTACAATATAAGTCTGATCAGATAAAGTTAGATGTTGTGTTTTGTTCATGCATCTACATCCAACAGTCCAGAAGGAAAAGTCTTTCAGACTCCACCAAATTTTGTTGGATGCAACATAACAAATACCTTCAACTTGTAGGATGCGGTCTGTCGATCCAATGATCATACAATACCTCCTGTGCAGTGTAGCTCTAAATGGTGGCTGCCAATTGGTTGCAAACTTCCCACCTATACTTAACATATCCCAATAGATCCATACTTATCCAGTCACTGTGACAGAACAGGCTTTTGTACAGGACCTATTTCATATACATTTAGATTTATTCAATAGGGAAGCAAAGATTTTGGATTCCAATAATCTGTTCCGTTAGAAAAATTCTATTGAAAATAGAGCATTGCTACAAACAATAGAACTTTACTCAGATCCAGCAGCATTAATTTTATTGTATGGCAAATACATCCAGGGAAGTTTCCTTTGTCTCCATTTCATTTTCTCACACGTTTGTCTTATTGCTGTACTACTGTATATTCCAGGTTTCGTTGTGGTTATGGGACATTAGCAGCAAAATATAAATGCCCTATTTATGTTACAAAGAGAAGTGTAATTTAATATGAAATAAGTTCATTTACTTATACTCTGAAAAAGATCTCTGCCCTTACATGGGATGTACATGGCTCTTTATTCACTTCAAAAAGCAACAGTTTTGTTCGCAATAATCATATAAAAGCATTTAAGGGCATTTAGCATTTAGATACATGTGTTAGGGACTGCTAGGATGTACAAGGAGCAGTAGAGTCTTGTTTTTACCACCTGCCAATGGCATACATGAAGTATCATCATCATAAGGGTCTACTGTATATGTACTTGTTTGCCTGAAGCCATTTCCCATTTATTTGGGTGATGCATGGATTATGATGTTTGATGTTGTCACATTAAGAGCACTTTATAATCCTATTGTGCACCAGTGTCTGCCATTGCAACATGCTTCTCTTTAGATCAATATGAAGTAACTGTAGGCAGGGAAGAACATTTTGACCAAAACGTCGCTTCCTATAAATACTGCTGCAGCGGCAAGGGTACTGCTTAATAGCAATAACAAAAATGAAATGAAGAAGGGGCTAGATGGACTTTAATATGCCAGACAGTAGCCAAAATGGAGTGCATGAATCTGTGTGGTGTCCTTCCACCATACTTCTAACTCGACACTTGCTAGATAGTGAACACTGCAAACAGTCTTCCTTCTGCTTTATCTACTTGTGTCTGTGCAATACAATGAATCCTTCTAGCAATTATTTGTTCTGGGGATCCACTAGACCCCACAAAACCATAAGTATCAATATGATGCAACTTTCATATGAATTTAGCATCAAAACTATACAGATTATGGGCCAGACTCAGTTAAGCAAGAAAAAGATTTATAATCTGAAAACTCATGGAGGAGACTCAATTTGAGATGCAATTCAAGCCAGAACAACTTTAATCTCACGGTTTATCACATGAAAACTCTGTTGATGTCTAGTAGAAGAAAAAAAGTCTCTGAGACAAAAAGTTGCTGTAAGAAAAACACCCATTATCTTGCATATATTTAGAATGAGAAAAAACTTGAGAAAAACTCTCATTTACTTTAATGCATTTGTGCGAAAAGTCTCCAAGACAAAAAAGTAGCTGAGACAATAAAGTCACCACAAGAAAAAACGCCCATTGACTGCATTTGGAATAAGAAATAAAAGTTACATAGTAACATAGTAACATAGTAAGTTAGGTTGAAAAAAGACACACGTCCATCAAGTTCAACCTTTTGACTTTTTTTTTTCAACCTGCCTAACTGCCAGTTGATCCAGAGAAAGACAAAAAAAACCCCATCTGAAGCCTCTCCAATTTGCCTCAGAGGGGCAATTTGCCTCCAAAATGGCAATCGGACTAGTCCTTGGATCAACTTGGACTATGAGCTATTTCCCATAACCCTGTATTCCCTCCCTTGCTAAAAAGCTATCCAACCCCTTCTTAAAGCTATCTAATGTATCAGCCTGTACAACTGATTCAGGGAGAGAATTCCACATCTTCACAGCTCTCACTGTAAAAAACCCCTTCCGAATATTTAGGCGGAACCTCTCTTCTTCTAATCGGAATGGGTGACCTCGTGTCAGCTGGAAGGACCTACTGGTAAATAAAGTATTAGAGAGATTATTATATGATCCCCTTATATATTTATACATAGTTATCATATCACCCCTTAAGCGCCTCTTCTCCAGCGTGAACATCCCCAATTTGGCCAGTCTTTCCTCATAGCTAAGATTTTCCATACCTTTTACCAGCTTAGTTACCCTTCTCTAGACCTTCTCTAATACAATAATGTCCTGTATGAGAGATGGAGACCAAAACTGTACGGCATATTCTAGATGGGCCCTTACCAGTGCTCTATACAGTGGAAGAATGACCCCCTCCTCCCGTGACTCTATGCCCCTTTTAATACAGCTCAAGACCTTATTTGCCCTTGATGCTGCTGACTGGCATTGCTTGCTACAGCCAAGTTTATCATCTACAAGAACTCCAAGGTCCTTTTCCATAATGGATTTGCCTAGTGCAGTCCCATTAAGGGTATAAGTAGCTTGAATATTTTTACATCCCAAGTGCATGACTTTACATTTATCAACATTGAATCTCATTTGCCACTTAGCTGCCCAGATTGCCAGTTTGTCAAGATCGTGTTGCAAGGATGCCGCATCCTGGATGGAATTAATTGGGCTGGATAGTTTTGTGTCATCTGCAAACACTGATACATTTCTTACAATACCCTCCCCATAGTCATTAATAAACAAGTTAAATAAAAGTGGCCCCAATACCGAGCCCTGAGGGACCCCACTAAGAACCTTACTCCAAGTAGAGAATGTCCCATTAACAACCACCCTCTGTACCCGATCCTGTAGCCAAATGCTAGTATGAAGTTCCATGGGAAACAGCAAGATTTCTATTTCTGACACCCCTATGCCAGACTGTGTCTTTCCTCTTCCCCCCCCCCCCCTCAAGTGCACATGCAGGCACACTTTATCAACCATCACTGGATCTTTGTTCTTGGGAGATTTAAACTACTGCCAAAATCTCCTGCGCAGTTCTCAGTAGAGAGTCGATGAGGCTGGACAGCCTGCTGCCCTAAGTCCAGGCCTTTGAAGCCTGGTGGGAAATCTATTGTACCACTATTCAGCTTTTCGCACACACTCTACAAAATACTCAGAGGCAGTGTATAGTGATGGGTGAATTAGCGAAACAACGTTTTTGATGCCGGCGCCCGTTTTTTACACCGGCGATTTTTTTCCGCGAATTTTCGCGGGCATTTTGCGAATTTATTCGCTGGCGGCGAATTGCGCAAATTCGCCGCGAATTCGCACCTGCCAAATAAATTCACCCATCACTAGCAGTGTAGATTAAAATGCTTTATTTCACATAGAGTAACAAATACAATTTACCACACATAATCTCCATTGGAAAATACAACAATGACAAGTGTTATAACTGATTATTCATATTGACTAAAGCAGTATCAGTTGTAGGGCACTCAAAAGACCAATGTCCCTCCTGCTACAGCTTTGTAACAGAGTGGGCATATATAAAAAGAAGGCACGACAAAACAGCTACACTTACAGCTTTCCAAAATATAGTCAACCCTCCCCTAATACAGATTTCTGGTTTTAGTTTTACGTTTGTACGGCCTTCAGGTTGGACTTCCCTATGGCACAGTTTATGAATTGTTTTTAAAGAATCTGCCATACAAACCTCAGCTGAGATCCATAATCTAATGGTTTGGAAAACAAAAAAGTTTTCTTTGCTAAAGGTGAAGATGCCTTTTTGTCTAATGGCAAGTGAAAGCTGTTTTTATATTTTACACTCCTGGGAGGAAACAGTTCCACTGAGACGTTTGTGTATTGGGCTCTAACATATTTTTAAAGTATTGCCATAAAACCTTGCAGGGACCTCTTCTCCAGAGAGCAAACTAAATTTTAATGCTGGAAACTAAAATTGGTCACAAGATGGCAGACCAGTCACAGTCATAAAATCATTATTATACTAGTGACAAAGCTGAAGTGCAAAAGCTCAATCTGAACCATGTTCTGCCATGTGCTATTGGAATGCTTATTTGGAACAGCAGGCTATTTGCTGTTGGGCAAGGGGGTACGATTTTATGGCAAAACCAAGTAAATATTTAAAGGAAAATCAAGTATTACAAGAAATTAAAACAGGAAGAGCAGTAGTCAGTACAGTTACTGAATGTTATGACATTCTAGCTCAAAAAAGGACATGACTGCAAAATCTAGATATAAATCACCTATGAATAAAAATGTTGGCAGGTGAATATTTTGTTCATTATTATATTTTTATGTTATGATATATCTGATCTTCTGGGATAAAAAAAATCCTTGTCTTTACTATTAACGTCCTGGGATCAAGGACTGGATGTGATAGCATAAAACAGAAACAAGCAAACAATATTGATATAAATATACCAAGAGCTTTATAAATCCATATTCATGAAGGGAAGTATTAACAGACGGAGAGAACATAATAACCTACAAATAGGACACCATGCTTAAAAAATACATCCTAATATGCATGCATGGTACTCTTGTTTATGGTGAAAATTTCATTTTCATTTTATAGGTGCATCAATATTCCAGAAATTTAAAAATTTGCAACTGCCACAGTGAAATAACCAGTTTTTTAACTACTTATCCCTGATATACAGTCATACATTTTTGGCCCAAGAAGGATGGGCAAGGAGCATACTGAAAAGTGTGCAAAATTTCAGCAGGTTGAGGAGTAGGCATGGACTGGATGAATATGGGTATGATTCGGATTTTCAAATTAGCGAAATTTGGAAATATGCCTACATTTTTGCATATCCATATTCAAGAATAAAATCAAGAATATGTCTCAATGGAATAAGCATATTATATGATGCAGGGATTTGCTAATTAGTAGTTATTTGTTCTTGTGATGGTACCTGTGTTTGGTCTGCTAGCTCTTTGTCAAATATAAGCATTTGTTAAATATAACCAATTGCCAAAGATAAAGACAGGGCACAGGGAGCTGTAGAACCTGTAAAGAAGTACAGATAATTGGGGAATCCCAAGAAGAACAAATGTGTGTTGTTGAAATACAATTCTACTTACTTGCTGCAGATGTACTAGGCTCACCATGGGATATTGGTGGTGCTGTAAAAGGAGATGAGGAAAGGCAAAAAAGTAAGAGGAATCTCAAAACCACTAGAATCTTAAAATAGTAGAATTTATGGATGGATGTACTTTTGGCTTTCATTTAAAAGTACAGCGGTGCTGCTGAGATCACTAATATATACTTCACAATAGAACAATAGTGTGTCCACAATAAGCATAATAACTTTCACACATATGCCAGTTGTTGTTATTCAGGTGGAAAAGTTCCAGTTTGTCAGCTTATGTGAAAGTGGGTTTGGTATTAAGGCATAGGCTAAAATGTTCAGGTATTTCAGACTGTGTGTTAGTTATGAGCAGTGCTATGCCTAGAAATAGTCTGGACAATAAATCATTCCTATAGACCTTACAGTCTAAATTTGGTGCCTGATACATTAAAGTGGACCTGTCACCCAAACATAAAAAGCTGTATAATGAAAGTCCTTTTCAAATTAAACATGAAATCCAAATTCTTTATTTTATTAAAGCATTCATAGCTGTTGTAAACTCATTTAAAAATCTCAGCTGTCAATTAAATATTGCCTGCCCCTCCTCTATGCCTGGGCATAGAGGCGGAGCAAGCAATTACTTTCACTTTCCATTCAGCACTTCCTAGATGTCACTGCCCTCCCCAGATTCCCCCGTTCTCCTCACCATTTAATTTTGTAGCCAGTGCAGGGGATGGACATCAGGTCCCCCATTCTGGTGCACAAACAAGATTCTGAGATGATGCAAGACTTGCCTTAATAACAGTGTCCACAAAATGGCTCCTGCCTGCTTGTTATAATTATGAATTCCCAGACTGAAGGAAGCAAGATTCAAATAATTTAAATAGTGTTAGTATAAAGTATAAAGTTCATTTTGCTTGACTAATGTGATAAAATAGGATTTTGAACAATTTGTTGGGTGATGGGTCCCCTTTAAGGGCAAAAGTGATTCCTTCAATGCAATTTGAAAAAAAAATAAAAATAAAAAAACATTACAGAAGCGGTTAAGTCTAGGTTCATTTTTACCAATAATGCCTTAATAGTCTACTGTGGTTACACCTGCTTTAATTACTCAGTTCTGTGGATTCAATGAGGCCAAACATTTTCTTTTAAACAGAAACACATATTTACAAGACTTTTCTTTAGTCCAGCAACAGACAGGGATAATATTGGAGAGAAGCTGATCGTGTGGTTTGAAAAGTCAATTATTCTTTAATAAACACTGCTAGAATATTATTGTTGATTCGTCAGATCAATGAAAGCACTCATGCGGCATTACTAATAGATATAATTCCAGGAGAAAAATGGTTAACACTCTTCATTTCTGCCCCACAGGACTCAGAGCTAAAAATGTCTCATCACTGTAAGGGAAAATCATGTAAACAAAGGCTCGAAAGGCAATTTTCACATGCAGTGTTATTTCATATTCACCCCTGAATAATTATTTTTCCTTGAACTTAAGGAAGCTGTCAGGAAGCCCTTAAATATAATTTGCAGATCAATTTTAAGCTGTTTAAGTTCTGAAGGGTTATGCTGATTCCTAATTTATCAGCATTGAAGTAGGCACACAACATTAGCAATATTTTTGACATAATGTCTTGTTTTGAACAGAGGTCATGTAATGTCTCTGGTTGTCCAAATGCCCTGAAGTGTGAGGTTTGACCTTGCTTTCTGTTTTGGACATGTTAGAGGAGGTTAATCTCTTCAGGTGACATTGTCACTGAGCTGATGCATGTCACCAATTCAGCAAGGCCATGATGTGGAAACTGTTATTAGCTGTAATAACATTGCTTGTTAGTTCGCCAATGTGACAAGTGACAACTGTGTCCAAAACCAACATAGGGGCAGAAGAAGGAGGAGAGTAAATAAATAACTAAAAGCAAAATAATAAAATAAACTGTTGTTTGGAAAAGCTGGCTTTTAGGATGTAGGTGCAATTTACATTGCAAAGTAAGGTCATGTTAGTACAAAAGAAAGTTGACTATGGTGTGATAAAAGACAGTGTAGGAGGACACCAGTGTCATTGGTTTCGGCTGGGAGCACCATATTGAACTTGGACGGCAGAACCATATAAACTTGTAGGAAGTACTTTATAATGAGACTGGCTACACAAAGAAAACAGTCCTTGGTGCTTCTAGATCCAATTGCAACTAATAAGCTAAGCAGGTCACTTGAGGGAACCGAGACTTGCTGTTTAAAAGAGAATTTCAGCTTTTATAGCAAAACTGTAAGAACACGTACAGCACAGCCCTAAAATCCCCCAGAAATCTGTTCAAACTTCCATAACCTACCAGAATATAGTAGAATACTATATTCGTTCTCGGTAGTGAGTGGTGTAAGCACACAAATAACACTTAAGGACCAGTAAGAATAAAACATGACGAAGCAGAAGAGAACAGGGCAGTGGTATTGCCAATGGACACTATAAACAGCTGGTAAAATTTGTAAGGACATGGCTAGAGACTGAAGGCTTCAGAAAAGCTGATGGAGAAGGTCAACTGGTAAGGGATGGCAGAGACTTGCTAATGTATTAGGTTGTTAAATTCTGCTCTGACAGCGGCGACAAAAGTAACTAATAGGGGTTAGTGAGAATGGCAGGAAGCAGAGGAAGCTGGCAGAGAAAGGAATTTGTGCAGCAGACAGATGGTAGTGGGTAGGCACTATGGATACAGTTGTTATCTTTGGGTCATTGCAGCACTCGGGGGCTGATGATTGCACCATACAACTTAACTGTTGACTGTCAGGTCCCTGCTGCCATATTTTTGTCTCAGTGACAACAATGCTATTAATCCAGGCAAAGACATCCTGACCATATCACCCATGACAGGGACGCCATTAACAACCCATCTGTCAGCAGTGACATGAGAGCCATCTCCTCCTCTTTCCCTCTATCTATCTATCTATCTATCTATCTATCTATCTATCTATCTATCTATCTATCTATCTATCTATCTATTTCTACAGCAGAACACTGAGTTTGTAAAAAATCTATCTATCTCTCTGTCTGTCTATATATCTATTGGAGTGGGGCTAAGAGAGAGCAAATTACAGATCATACCATCATAACCAGATCAGCGCTGTTCTTAGATCATCTGTTCCTTATGATCTGCCATTAGCTGAAGTTTAAGTCATGCTCTATATTAATTAATAGGTACAAGGTATAAGTGTCAGTATGTAATGTTTAATACTAGAGATTAAACAAATGACAAATGAACAAGTGTGACACCATAATAAGAATGTGATCATACTATGTGATCCGGTGTCACAAAATTGTCATGAAGATACCCCATGGTTTAAGTAGATGGCCTAGATGTTCTGATGTTCTGATTTTTAAATGCGGAAGAAAGGCAGAAATAAAATGAATCCTAGGCAAATAAAAATGGCAGTAGCACTTCAGTAATGTATAAATAGGATGTGGACATGAGTTAATAAAATATATATATATATATATATATATATATATATTATATATATATATATATATATATATATATATATATATATATGTGTGTGAAAGAAAATATCCAGGCTTGATGACATTATATGAGGGAAACAAATGCTTTTGTTTGGGAGCATCCAAGACTACCAAAGAGGAGCATGGACAGAGAGGTTTATAGATTTAAGAGTGTTGATTAAAATAAACTTTGTTTAATTGCACTATATATTTGATGGTCAGCTTTGACCTTTATAAATCATATCATTTAGTCTGGAGACTTTGCAGGGTGGCTGAGAGCTAGAGAGCCTCCTTGTCCCTCTAGATAGATGTTTCAGACAATTTATACTTCAACCGTCCTGCAGATATGTTGAACCCAATTTTCAAGCTTTAGCAAGAAGCCGCCACAGTAAAGTGTTAATTGTGTGGATCACGGAGAGTGGATGTGACAGGTTGGATTGGTCTCTCACGAGAGGGGAGATATTGCATTCTTCTACAAAACCTGCTTCTATTTAGTGTCGGTAAGAATGATTAATCTTCCCAAGCAAAGCCTCACCCATCTGCTCTCACCTCTCTAATGAACTGGCTCCTGCCACAGTCTATAACAGTCACGGGCTGGCTTGGATAGGCTCGAATAAGAAACTGACCAAATAAGAATCCAACTTCAGCATTGTGCACCAGAAAGAGAATGGAGACGTAGTTCTCACTCACTTTCTTCTCTTCATATGTATTAAATATGTTTATTTTTTATTGACGCTACACTCTTGGCCCCAGAAGTCACTGGTTTTGCTTTCCCTATTGGTACACCCCTTCTTGGCACTGAACATGACTTCTTCTGCTACATAATTTTCCTGTTAATTTGCTTCTGAAAATGTTTTGATATTCTTGTAATATAAAAAGCTATCTCTACAATCTTTTAGGTTACAGTTAGACATGGGATTTCTTGATGCAATTAATCACTACACATAAACCAGGGTCAGCTGAGACACCTGCTTATGAACATGGATGCAGGTCCAGACTGAGAATTAAAATAGGCCCTGGCATTTCAGGTACACAGAGGCCCAATCAGCCCACACAGAGGCCCACCCATCCCCCACCAGAACCAACAGATTGCCAGTCCGGGCCTCATGGATGTGAACATCTTCCCTGTGACATTTGCTTTATGTGTGCAAAGTATGTTAGTTTACACACCTTCAGAGTGACCACTTCAGTCAAAGACTGCAGGTGAGCAGTATGAGTGTCAGTAGAGTTTTTTCAAAGTCTTAATCTGGCCTTACATAGAAAGATTGCATTGCCACCCTGAGAGCAATCCCATAGGCTAACCAAACATTTTAACAAATTATTAATCCATCAATGGTTAATGATATGTGAGGAGACTTTTATCTTCTTGTCAGACTGGGCCCAGGCCCACTGCCCTGATCAGCTGCCCCCTGTTTAAGGAGAAAAAAGGAGATCAGCGTGTTGCGCATGCAGCAGGGGTAGTTTGGACATCAGAAAGAGGGCCCTGGTGGCTATTAAAAGAGGGTTATGGTATTACATAGTAACATAGTAAGTAAGGTTGAAAAAAGACACATGTCCATCGAGTTCAACCTTTTTTTTTTTTTTTTATTAACTACCTATCTGCCAGTTGATCCAGAGGAAGGCAAAAAACCCATCTGAAGCCTCTCCAATTTGCCTTAGAGGGGGAAAAATTCCTTCCTGACTCCAAAATGGCAATCGGACTAGTCCCTGTGTCAACTTGTACTATGAGCTATTTCCCATATCCCTGTATTCCCTTACTTGCTAAAAAGCCATCCAACCCCTTCTTAAAGCTATCTAATGTATCAGCCTGTACAACTGATTCAGGGAGAGAATTCCACATCTTCACAGCTCTCCCCTTCCGAATATTTAGGCGGAACCTCTTTTCTTCTAATCGCAGCACTTGTGGGCCCCCAGTGCCCCAGTCCGATGCTGTTTATCATATCTTTATAGCGTTGGCTGCAAGATCATACATATAAGTATTACTTTTGCATTAAGCCCAACCCTTCAAATAAAGAGGTTTAACCATAGGAAAAGCAAAACTTTAAAACAAAGATATGCCCAGTAAACGTTCTTTTAACACTGATGACCTCCAATTCAGTGACTGATTTTATTATTATAACCTGCCTGCTCAACAGTTGGAATGATGTGGTTGTAACGATCGTAAGTTGTTTGCACCCCATCAGTGTAACAATAAGTAGACTTTTTTTATCCAGACCAGTTGTACTAAAATTGGTTGTTTCACATGATGAAATCGGACAGTATATGGGCACCTTTAGTCTTGGAACGATTGCCCAGGGAATACTATAGTGTTACAATCTTTAGTGCGTGAAAGGTATGTACACATAAACTTATAGATCACCCTAATGTGTATCAGATTTCTGCTGGGTAGAAGACCTTTAAAGTGATGCCTAATGTATAATGGTATCCAGAATTGTGCAGCAAATAAGTGGGTGCCTAAGCCAATGCACAATAACAAGTAAATCTGTTTATATGTCTGACTTCAGTAGCATACTGGGAATCTTTATAAGTATAGCTCCATTTTAACCGACTGTTGACCTAATGAGAAAGTCCACATGATACGAAAAAAGTTTTCAAATGCAGGTCTAAATGACCATCTGTACACAACCAAAGGTAATTACTCAAGGCCCTTTAGCTTCCCAAAGTTCTCCAAAAGTCTCTTGTAATTTGTAATCATTTTGCCTGCAAATATCCTAGTTACCAGACTGCTATGTAGGAGCTTCTCTGCACAAAGAGCCTATCACCAGCATTAGTGCAGAAACTCAGTATTCCCCTGCAATGTAACATCACTCTGGCATTGTGTGAGACTAATGTGTTTGTGGAGGACGGGTCATCGTGACTGGTTTCATAAATAACCCTTTTGTATTGCCTTACATAATTTTAGATGCCCTACTACTCACATTTTTCTTATCCTTCCAATAAATGTGTTTGAATCAGATTAAGCTTATTCATCGAGAAGTCATTTTAACCCTGCCACTACTTGCTGAGAAGTTTTCTAAAGTATCCTTCATGTAATGAGAAATTTCTTGTAAATATATTTTTGTAAACAGTGAAGTGTCGGAGGGTGGAATTATTTTGTGAGCACACAGGAATCGTTCCAAGACAAGAATTCCATTAAGATAAGACTTATTTATCCGTGCAGGAGAACTCCCCTTTAACCTCTGCTGCACTGACAGGATTAATAACACCAGCTTGAAATGATATCGGCCCCAATAATTGAATAACGTCACATTTGGATGCAGTTTTAGTTTTCTTTCAGGTTATTTATTCTTGGGTTCTCACTGCCTGTCTCCTGACAGCTTCTAAGAAGATAAATTAGCTCAGAGAAAACAGCCCACAAATAAAAGTAAATATACATATATCGAGTGCTGCGTACAATACTCTTTCCCTACTCGTCTTCCATCATGATTTGAAACATCTACTAGTTTGTGGTATTAAGGGGATAATAAGGGGGATGTACTAAACAATATACTCTGCAGGGACTAAAAGCTTGTTCTATGTACCTCAAGATGAATGGATTCTAGCCAGATGAATAGATTTTCAGGAACTTTAAAAATAAAACAGAGTGTTTTTAGCAGCTGAATATTTTCCAAATGCTTATTGTGCAGCCCCTTACATTCTCTGACCATTAACACTGCTGCTCGCTTAAACCAACCTACCTGTTCAATGGTCACATTAAGTTAATGCTTATAATCTCCAAAATGATTTCTTTTGTATGGACATTTAGCTCTAGCCCCTACTGCCTCATCAATAAGACATTTTTCATAACCCCATTGGTTAGCCAGACTATGGAAGCACTAGGGCAATAGTTATTTGTTTTGGGAACTTTCTTTCATCAAGAAAAAAAAGACCCAACCCCTCTACCAGTGAGGACCACAGATATTTTTTTAAACATGCTTGCTGGCCTCTTTTAGCAAATTTGTATACCAGCAATGGTAAAGGGAATGGAAAAATTATTACTATGAGGAAATTCTGTTAAGGTTGGGCTTGTTTTCTTGGGAGGCAGAAGGACTTTCAAGAGTAAAAGTACATTAGAGGACATTATAGACTGATACCAGGGGATCTTTTTTTTTTTTTAAAAAAAAAATCAACAAACCAGAGACCATCCCTTTAAGATTTATTTGAAGCAGTGTAGGTGGTTCTTCACAGCAAGGACAGTGAGGTTGTTGAATGCCCTGCCTGGTTATGTTGTGATGGCTGATAGAACCCCCCCCCCCCAGGATCCTATGATTCACGGCATGCAAACAAACTGAACACACCATACATGAGACAATTAATGGACATGTCTTTTGCTTCCACACTTCTTCCTGTTACAATTAGAGCTGCGGCATTTCTGGTCAGGTGATCTCTGAGGCAGCACAGAGAATTTCATAAAATGGGGGCATATATAAAAGGGAAATAATTACTTAAATATATATTCCAGTTTAATTTTATATAAACCATCTGTATATAAACCATCTGTTGCTTACGTATTCATTTTGGGGGTATAGAGTGGTTTGGATGTGACCTTAAGACCTAAAGCTAGTTATTATACTGTAGATATTAGTTTATCCCACTATATATCTGAATGTATAGAGAGGTCTGTACAAGTTTACTGTATGTGCAGTATACAAAGTTTGTTTGGAGCAGTTGGCCCTTATGGACATTGATATTCTTACTCTTCTTCATGCTTGTGCACAAAGGTGTTTTTTTATAGCTCATACTGGGATTATATTTTAATCTACTTCTAACCCACTAAAGATCCGATAACAGGTCAAAGGTCAGGACAGGTGGCAGTCAGGCAAGTTCAAAAACAGGCTATAGGTTGGGATACTGTAGGTGTTTTGGCAGATTTTCAAACAACTGATCAGTTAGCCCAGGTCCAGGGTTTTAGACAAATGACAGCCAGCTGATGCACTATGATTGCTATTAACCCTATTTCTTTAGAAACCATTTGTTAAAGAAAATCGATAAAATATATTTTATTTTATGTTGTTTTGGTTTTCTGTATTTCCTACAGTTCAGCCTTTTGTTGTTACTGATTTTGGAGGCTGCTGTGTGTGGTTCTTTCAATGTCCTTGGTTAACTGGTCAACAGTAGCTTAAAGCGATTGTTTGTTTAGGAATTCCCCACTTACTTACTTCTGGACAGATCTAGATTAACGTGTCCTGCATTGAGCTGTCTTAAGTAAAGTGAAAATCGAAGGATGCCTCTATTAACATTGCATTATATGTTGTATTTTTAAGATATTAGTGTTTTCTCCCAGACAGGCATGATGGTTTCTAAAGATGCTGCAGGTCAATGAAAGCACAATATCAGGTTGCATGTACTTGCCCACAAAGATAATGTCCAAAGGTGGAAAGCTTTTATTCTTAATTGCTTAACTCAACCCAGCCTCCATATTGCTATGGTTGGTAGAGAAGCAGGTAATGACTAGCCCCCAACTTCTTCTGTTGTTCCTCTCCAAAATGTTTCTTGTCTGTGTTCATTGTCAACACATTCTTTGTTTATGTTGTTGTGTTCTTTAGCAAAACGTTATATTGAATATATTCATGAATATATTTGGAGAGTGACCCACTACTAAATGTGGCTATACTGATACATACATAAGGCAAAGATCATTGCAAGACACCCACAAACAGGGTTTCACATATTCAACAGCACCCTTTTGGCACACCCTAACATATATACAACTGGGAAATTGTTCTTCGGGTGACAAATTGACTTGGGCAGGTAATAATTGAGGGGTATTGAGTCGACAGTATATATATATAAAAGCAAAGCCCTACCTTGTTTCAGGGGGAGTTTAATATTAGTTTCTTTCTAAGTGAATTTTAAACTGCAATGTGATACGACAATGCTAAGTTCTATTGAATTTCTTCTTACCTCCTGTCTCTGAGGTATAATAAAAGGATCATGTTTATTTACAAAGAACAAACACAATTAAGTTGAAATGAGAGCTGTAGAATGAATTTGGAAAATGGTTGTTAGCTCTTTGTGTAATTAGGCTGCACATAGACACTCTATGAACACAGACTCACACACAGAGGTTAGTAGCTCCTACTTCTGTTACCTGTCTTGGATTGTGAAGGAGAACCCTAAGAGGACAGACATTTAAATGCTGATTAATCTTGCTAAGTTAGTTGCAGAGATGTTTAATTAAGATAGAGAGAGCACAGCGGGGATCACAGCTTGAGACTTGGGATATAATCAAATATCCCCTAAGGGGATGAGCAAGCTGCAGAATCTTTATTGTGTACAGGAAGAATTTTGGACATTATAGCACCAGAAGCAATTTGTAGGAATTTACATGCTGATAGCTTTTTATACTCTCTGTAACCTCTTTGTCCTATGTATACTATCCCGATAATTCCATTTCCTTCTTTATAATCTCACTACATATCTATTGGCATTTCTCTTCTGTGCCTCTTCCTTTGAAATATATATATACATATATATATATATATATATATACGTACACAGGTATGGGATCTGTTATGCAGAATGCTCGGGACTGGGGTTTTGTGGATAAAGATCATGTCTAAATCTGGATAAAACATTAATTAAACTCAATTTACTGTTTTTGCTTCCAATAGATTTATTACATGGGTGGGAAAGGTAGGTGGGAAATATAGGGGTAATTTAGGGATATTAATCTAATGTTGGGGTTATTTCTAATCTGGCCACTAGATGAGTTATAAGGAAAGTTAATAAGTGTAACTGCAATATATGGGCAATATATGGGCCTATATATAAAGGTCAACTAAAGAGAGCTTTCAAGTAGGGCGCAGTGATGCCAGCAAGTAGTCAGAACAGTTGGGATTTGTTTGGAAGATTAACTGTTCACTGCTTGGAAAGTTCAAGAAACAGAAAACATGCATTATTTTGTTGTTACCAGGTAAACTCCAAAACAAATTTTTTTTATTTGTTGAACATAGCTAGAATGAGTGAGAGATCATTAAGAATACTGAAATAGATTTTGTTCTGTATATTATTAATACCCTAGAACATCAGTGTTCTACTGCCTCCCAAAAGTCACAAGAAACAGATCAGTTCAAATCAGTATTTGTATTCCCATAGTGATTGAGTCTCACCTGCACATATTATTTGAAACACAAGAATTGATTGTCCTTGGCACAAAGACATTTTTTTAGACAGTTCCACAAGTTAGAATAATAGAAAATCCTGAAGATTAAGTTAAAAAGGCTTTCAATCAGGCACAACATAGTGAGAGACAGAGCGAGAGAGAGAGAGATCATGGTTATTAATTTCATGGCGTACGTAAATGAAACACAATCTTAATGAAGCTCCTATAGTTAAAGGGGACCCGTCACCCAAAAAAATTATTCAAAATCCTATTTTATCACATTAGTCAAGCAAAATTTACTTTAATTACACAATATAAATTATTTGAATCTTGTTTCCTTCAGTCTGGGATTTCAAAATTATAGCAAGCAGGCAGCAGCCATTTTGTGCACACTGTTATTAAGACAAGCCTTGTATCATCTCAGAATCTTGTTTGTGCATCAGAATCCATTTCCATGCCCTGGTTACACAATTAAATGGTTAACAGAACAGGGGAATATGTGGAGAGCAGTGACATCTTGAAAGTACTGAATGGAAAGTTAAAGTAATTGTCTGCCCCACCTCTATGCCCATGGCATAGAGGAGTGGCAGACAATATTTGATTGACAGCTGAGATTTTTAAATGAGTTTACAACAGCTATGAATGCTTTAATAAAAAATAGAAATTGGATTTTATGTTTAATTTGAAAAGGACTTTTATTATACAGCTTATTGTGTCTAGGTGACGGGTCCACTTTAAAATACAATGTACATAGTAATAAAATAAGAACGATGAATAGCGCAATCAGGGCCACCATCAGGGGGCACAGGGGTTACTGCTGTAACAGGCCCAGGCCTGAAGGGGGGCCTGACTGTGCTGCATTTTTCTAAATAGCTGGGCCCTCCTTGACAGCACCAAAGGCGTGCTGCATCTGCTATAGTCCTGAAGTCCCGAAGAGCTGAATTCCCGAAGAGCCGAAGTCCTGAAAAACCTACCACTCACTTTGTGCCTGTAAAAGAGCTATGTTACACTATATTAATGAAATTTAAATTTAAGTATAGGAAAATTAAAGACAATACAAGTAAGTCCTTCCTCAGTCTGACTTAAATGGATCCTCAAAGACACTCACCCATTTTTACTATGGTATTTCTAGACAAATTGCAGCTGCTTTTATTTTTTAGAAACGTTTGAATTATGTTAGACATTTTATTCAGCAGGTCTCAAGTTTGGCATTTAAACTTATATATGATAGCTAAGGTCGCTAACCTCAGCTACCAGGGAGTGCTTTGGTTGTAAGAATGAAATATGAATGGGAGAGGAGGTACACAAAGGAGTTAGTAATAATAAAAAATAACAATAGCGATATAACACTTATTTTTGATTCCCAGATAGCAGACTGTAAAGAGCAAAGTATTTAACAGACGTAAAGTGAAATAATACCCGTCACTTGCAAAGCTTCTCCATCAACAAAATTGAATGTAAGATAATCTTCCCCTTTAATTGAAGTTGGTAGATTTAGTCAGGCAACATCTAGAGATCCAATGGGGAGCAAGATGATTTCATCAAAAAGGTACTACTTTGCCAGGAATCCAATAGATTGGCTTTAAGAAGCCAGTGTCATTTCTCAGTAGGTATCTTCCCTTTCTCTATATTCCTTCATTCCCATTTCTGTTTTTTTATATTGTAATTTGTTTTCTCTTTAGCTGCCGAGTGTATACCAGGCACAGGAGGTGATACTAATGAGTAGTAGGGGAAAGGGAAGTGCTAATTACACTCCTATTTTTGGCACAAACATAAGGTTTATAAATACAGAGCAGCAAGGGCTGGGATACAAAGTAGAACGGGACCTCTGGCTCTGGGATAATTAAACCTCATTCAGTTCAAGGACCTTTAATGTTACCATTCACCCCTGGGTAATTAATGCTGTTTCAGTAGCTGGGGAGGTTATGGAGGGGCAGGACAATCCTTGTTCAACTTCTTATTTTCTGACAGGGTTGTTGTAAGCTACTACTATACAGCAGTTTACATCCTTAAGACCTCAAGAGGGCAAATAAAGTTTCTTTACTCTGATTAATTTGCCCTCAGAACCATCTGTTCTAACCCTGCCAGCAGGAGGCAGTGAAACTAACAAGGCTTTAATTAGACAAATGTACAATTATATATATGGCAAGAGGCCTGCTCTGTGTGTGACAATATGAAATGTGTCACAAAATAAAGAGACTCGTGCTTATAGAGCATTGATTTGGTTAGTGCTTCCACGTGGCTACTCTCACACTGTAAGCTTAAACTATCGAGAACATAACATTTTATTGTCAGCTTCAGCATATTGAAATACAATCAATTAAAAGTATTAATAGTATTCACTATGACTCTCTTAGCATCTGTTTCTCCTCATTTTGTCTTCATTCAAGAGTTGTTAGTCAGATGAATGATCCAATATATGTTATAGGGGGCTCCTTTTGCCTAGAAGATGCATTTGAGCTCACTCTATGAAAATCATCAAAAATCCTGTCTCTCTACATGCAGAATTTGTGCAAAAGGCAGATATTTTGTTAGATATTGTATGTACTGTATATTAAGCTGCTTCTTATCTGAAATTCTGACACAGACTGAGGCTGTAAGAAGAGGGGTTTGTTTATACAGAACTCAGAAAAGTTATTTATACAAACTATTCAGATTGAGATATGAGGAAGATGTACAAGTAATTTTATAAATTGGATTTTTCTAATTAAAAGAATAAGCAGAACACAAGTCATGTATGTTAACAAAAGCATACTTGTATATAATCTTATACTGCTCCTTATATACTGACTCTGTTTAACTGCCTTCCCCAAAGCCCCTTAAGTGACCAAACCACATGTAGGGATGGAATATCAAGGCTTCTTATCAAGATCTCTGTACTCTAGATACTTTTTGAGGTTTTCAAATCAATTGAAACGTTTTTTTTTAATGACATCAGATTTATTTCAAATGTGAAGGATAACAAGTTGCCAGGCAACTGCAAACATGCCAGTCTGAGTTTGTAAAGAGGACAGAAAAAGAAAAAAGGCTGAATAAAAATAGTGATAAGATAAGAATAGTGAAAGATAACAGTGGCACAAGGGTGATCAATGTTTGCCTTCATTAAAACAAGAAGGGGCAGAGGAGAATTTATTTTAAAGGGGCAATATACATCCTTTAAAAAACATTAATTCAATGGATAGGGCTTTAGATTTTAAAAACTTGTTTTTGAACAGATCCTTGAAAAAAACAGGATGTCTGGTTCAAAAATGGGTGGATTCCTTCCTCTAGCCCAGGGATCCCCAACCTTTTTCACCCATGAGCAACATTCATATGTAAAAAGAGTTGGGGAGCAATACAAGCATGAAAAATGTTCTTGGATGGAGCCAAATAATGGCTGTGATTGGCTATTGGTAGCCCCTATGTGAACTGACAGACTACATAGGGCTCTGTTTAGTGGTACATCTGTTTTTTTCACAATCAAAACCTGCCTCCAAACCAGGAATTAAAAAATAATAACCTACTTGGACGCCATGGAGAGCAACATCCAAGGGTTTGGGGAGCGGAATGTTGCTCACGAGCTACTGGTTGGGGATCACTGCTCTAGCCACATGCCTTCTATGATTCTATTATTATACTTTTTGGGTTGGGTAAGGCACTGTGGGATAGAGTGCAATTCATATACATTACACTTGCTTGTCAGAAAGGCGTCTTAAAACTATGCTACAACTGTTCTTCATATAGAAGGCTCCCACATGGCCAACTTATTCTAAAGCCATCCCTACAGCATCTTAGATAGACAGGTAGATAGCTGGGGGTACTCTGATCCTATTGGTCGATGTGGAAGGCAAGAAGTGGATAATGATGACATCTATGTTTTTTTCCCACACAACAGGTCACATTATTTTCCAGCTACACGGAATACATGGTGAAATTCTATCATGAATTTGAGAAAATGTTTGCTGCTGTTGAAACTATACTGGGCGAAAAAGTGTGTTCATCCCTAGGTATATGCAAAGTCTTGAAATTCTACATATGGTTTGGTCTGAAAAAAACTAAACAATTTGTACACTTGTATGTCATACCATTTCATTGCTGAAAATCATACTGGCTGTATTATTCCTTTAAACAGGCCAAATTCATTGTTGTGCTCCTAAACTGGACTAATCCATTCCCGCATAAAACACATCCTTGTTAGTAGGCCAATTTTCTCTCAATTGCATTTGACTCCAAATGATAAAACACATCAATGTGACAAGTCTTGTGTACTGATGGGAAAAGTGAATGATGAAAAAGTACTGAGGTATCTCCATTATGCAGGAGGTGAATTCTGATACAGACCATTCTGTTCCAGCCCATTTCTAACCCCTGCTTTCCCCCACAGACCGTGTGATTAATAGCAGCACTTAGTGCACATCTCCCACCTGAAGGAAGCTGGCATGAAGATTGATTTACATGTTTATTAAATGACTTATTTTTGGATGTTTATCCAGACCCCCTGCACAAAATCCCCATTTAACAAAATCCAAAAGCAGCATAATATCTTGATAATTGGATGAGTGAAGGCAGAAGATATGCAGCAGAGAAGGCAAGGTATGGAGAAATGAAGGTTTGGAAATGTGAACTATAAGGAAAGAATACAGACATAGGGATGGGAAATACTGGCATGGTCTCTGAGCTTCCAGCAGAAAACATAGATAATATATAATTATTTATATAGCCAGTAGGAATCTCCACTCACAGGACTTAAGTGTAGTTCAGCAAGGTTTATTGTGGAGGCTTAACATTTCGGCTAGCAAAGGAAGTGCTATGGATATAGGCACTTACACATACAGAGGATACAGTTATTATAACTGCAAAATCCATAATGGACAATGTTCTGCAATAACAGGTCTTAAGTAGACACATTTTTACTGATGTATGATATTAGTTTTTCTGGGATCTGTGACCATTATCACTCCAACAATGATGTAGTTATGCAGTTTTTATTGGTTAGTCAGGTGAGTGAACGCAGATACACGGGTCATGCATTTTAATGGGTACTTTCCTTGGATTTTATACCTTGTTTTCCTGGATTTTATACCTTGTTTTCCTGGATTTTACACCAAAATGTTGTCCGGATATTTCCTTAAAATTAAGAGGTTTAAAAATACTAATCACATATGTATTTGGTTCTAGTTCTGTCTGTAAAAGTAAATTTTAGTACTTAGAATACATCAAATTGCTTGCTAGGGTCATAAGCCCTTGGAAAATCATCCTATAAATGCAAGTCTCAGCCTTTGGAATCCCACGTGTGAAATAAATCTGAGTACAGAGGTGTTGTTAGGCCTAAACTGTCTCAGGTGTCTTTCCCCCCGCCGAGGTCTTATTAATATTTGGAAGTACCTTAAGGGTAAGGACACACTGTGAGATTGGGGGAGATTTAGCTGCTCGGCGACTTATTGTCTCTTCTTTGGGGAGACTAATCTTCCTGAACCGCTTCCCCATGTCTTCCGTCTGCTACAATGAAAAAACACCTGCGTCATGGCACTGGCGGCGCTTCGTTTTCCAAAGTCGTACTTTTTAAATTATTTGCCTTCTTCTTCTGCCTCTTTCCAACTGTCAAATGAGGGTCACTGACTCCAGGCAGGAAGACTCAGGCAGGAAGTGATGTCACACCAAGCTAATACTACAGTTGCTATCCTAAACAAACAGAGAGCTTCTAGAGCTTTTTACTCAGGTATTCTGTAAAACGTTTTACAGAATAAATATAGCATTCTAGCTTGCACTATTGCAGCTAATCTATTAGCAATAAAATGCCTCCTTAGCTTTCCTTCGCCTTTAAAGGAATAGTTCAGTGTGAAAATAAAAACTGTGTAAATAGACAGACTGTGCAAAATAAAAAATGTTTCTAATATAGTTAGTTAGCCAAATATGTAATATATAAAGGCTGGAGTGAACAGATGTCTAATAAAACAGCCAGAATCCAACTTCCTGCTTTTCAGCTCTATAACTCTGAGTTAGTCAGCGACTTGAAGGGGGGCCACATGGTACATTTCTGTTCAGTGAGTTTGTAATTGATCCTCAGCATTCAGCTCAGATTCAAAAGCAACAGATATGACCCATGTGGCCCCCCCTCAAGTCTCTGATTGGTTACTGCCTGGTAACCAGGGTAACCAGTCAGTGTAAACCAAGAGAGCTGAAAAGTATTGTTCTGATTGACATGTTATACATCAAATCACTCCAGCCTTTATACATTACATTTTTGGCTAACTAACTATATTAGAAACATTTTTTATTTTGCACAGCCTATCTATTTACACAGTTTTTATTTTTACACTGAACAATTCCTTTAAGGAAATTTATTCCAGTCTGATTTTGTAATGAATATCACTGATTCCAGCTCTGTGCCCCAAGTGTTTGGAGATGGTGGGCACAGAAAGTGTATCTAATTTGTCTGGCTCTACTTACAGGGCAGCTGATATCCTTAGGTTATTGGTCTACTCCACCAGCTGATGAAAATTGATGAAATTCATGTCTTGTAGGTTCTTTTTAAAACTCATGATGCCGTTTTTGTTCTCCTGCTGGTTGTACTATCGTGTATGCACAGAAAATATTGATCAGCACATTAACAAGCCAATTAAATATCATGGGGATTATTTATCAAAATCCAAAAATGGCTGATAACTTTGGGTAACTTTTGGATTTTTTCCTCTTGTTTATCAATACATTTTTCTGAAAAGTTCCTATGCAGGAAAACTTGCTTTTTCTCTGTAATAATAAAACAGTACCTTGTACTTGATCCAAACTACCATATAATTAATCCTTATTAGAGTCTAAACAATCCTATTGGGTTTATTTAATGTTTACATGATTTTTCAGTATACGTGGAGTATGGAGATCCAAATTCCCTCAGGTCCCAATCACTCTAGATAACTCATCCCATACCTCACACATCATTTCTAGCTTTATGTTTTGCCAAGCTTCAGTTGCTTTTAAAGCTCAATACTGTCAGAAATTCCTTTGCACATCCATGTACCATCAAATACGCACATCTTCTGTGTATCTCTAGACATTACTCTATTTGGTTTGAGGTTTATGTTTTGCTAAATGCTTTCTGCTTCTATCATTCTTGTATATCTACAATGAACCTGTGGTTCTCCATCTGCAGCTGAGCTGTATGTCCTGGAATCCCCTGATAACTACTTACCATCTCAGGATGATTGAATTTGCCATTTAGCAACAACTCAAGTAACAGTGAAGCTCCTTTCTGTGCATGAATGTACAGTATCTCTGGGAATGACTTTATACTACTTAATGTCTAATGCTTACAATTACTGCATTGTTCCCACTAAGCTTATTGTTCACACATTGCCAAGAAAGTTGCTGGGTAATATTCTAATAAACAGATTGGAAGAAGGCTCATTATATAAATATTCATGCACATATATTATAAATATATATGCTTTCAGAAAATTAACAGCCAAGACTGGGTGCTAATTCACTTCCTAAAGGGCTGGGATCATATCACTCCTGGCCGAAAAATAAATGAAGACATTTGTATGTGAAAAATATGGGCTGTACAAGCAGATGCCAAGCAGATAATGAGCAAGATGGAATCTCGAGCAGCAGGGATGAGAGAAGTCAGGACAAGAGCTGCTTCCTATATTATTATTATCCATCTCCTACCATTAGCTGTAGAAGAAGCACATGCATGTATACTTACTGATTCCTTATATATTGTAAGAGCTGCGCTTAAACTGGCCATTTGCAATAATTACAATAAAAAACATTTAAAGCCCCTAACATAAAAAACATACTGCAATGACTGCAGAACTGAATCAACACTCATGTGGCTTGATGCAATGAGGGTCACACATTTCTACAGTTCAAAACTGTCAGTTGCTTGGGAATTAAATGCTACAGCCAATGGTGGCCAATCAGAAGAAGTAACACAATTAACCAATTCCAAATGAAATGCTACATATTTTCATAACAGCTTCCTATGGAAATATTAGACAGCCTCAAGGGTTTGTGCTTTTTTTCAGGAAAAAAAGCCCCAACCTGAGGTCCAGTTGACCTATGTAACATGTTAAATTGGGCGTATAAGCACATCACAGTCACATGTTTTTAACTTAAATAGATGCTCAAAGATGGCAAATATCTGTCAGTCTGTTCCCAGAGCACAATATGAGCCTACATTAGTCTAATGTTGGCTATCAAATAAAATAAAAAAATACATTAAACATATTAAAAATTAAGGTAAACTGTAATATGTGTGTTTTTGTCTAATACATGTTTATTAATAATAATAATAATAATAATATAATTACTATTCCTTTTGATAATCTGCAGTTCTGGCCTGTGGGGAGATGCTTGCCAGGTGTGTGAGCAACAGCTGTCAACTGCATGGTTGTCCCATTGAAGACTGTTACATTTTTTTGCAGCTTTTAAACTGGTAAATCCATTTAAAAGTTGCCCATCTGTTGAGCCCCTTTTGGGCCTTCACTATATATTTTAGAAATTGTTGGTAAGTTTATATGTTTTCATTTCCTTATTTCCCATGGGTAGATTTTCACTAAGGCTATGAAAGGCTAAGCCACTCCAAACCTGGCTGATAATAAAGATCAAGAGAAAAAAGAAGATGTAAGTCCAGGTAAAGCCTCAAGATGATTGGCTAGGCTGGAGGGAAAACTTTGAAGCATCAGGGACAGCACCCAGGTACTTTTTTTTCCTTTATTCCTTTGACTTAATTCCCTTCTGCCCCTTTCCCCTCCAGCCTGGAAACAGTATAAAATAGTAGAACATTCATATCTAGTTGGGGGACCATGAAGTCAGAGCACAGAAATATGGAGGGGGGAACCAAAATACAAGGTTACTAGTAACAAACGCAAAGGGACCTGTAAAGTGATAGAAGAGAAGATGAATTGGGTAAATGAGAAGAAACAAGAGAAAAGGGGGTAAAAAATAGAATGTATCGCTGATGGAGGAAAGCAGTATAAACAGAGAGAGACAAATGAAAAATGAGGAATACAGAAGTGGCACCTGCAGATGAGAAACTAGTAAGAGAACAAAAGGATAAATACGAGGGTACATGAGACAGCAGAAAAAAACACAGTAACTGCGCTTTCTTAAGCAGAGAGGTAAAATCAAAGCAAGCTGGCAAGGATTGGGTTAAGTAGCCTTCCTAAGCACAAATATCACCCTATACCAATGTTTTTTCCCTTTTGTCCCTCGCAACAAATAAATGACACTGGCATTTAGACAGGGGTAAGACAAATCTAAGGGGGTTATTTACTAAGCTCCGAATACCCGAAATTCCCCAAAATCAGCTATATTAGAAAAATCACAAATTTTTCGGAATTTATTAAACCCCGAGGGCTAAAAAGCCTGAATAGCCTGGATATAAAAATACGGCATCTCAAACCTGTTGAGGTTGCATAAAAGTCAATGGGAACAGTCCCATTGATTTTTGGTTGTGTTGGGGGTTTCAGGCGATTTCACTATGTTTTCGGAGTTTTTCGTGTGAAAACGAGTTTTTGGGGAAAATTCATGAAAAAAATCGTGAAAATCTGAACTTTTCCTGCAAAGGCAAATTTTGGGAAAATAATAAATAAGCATTAAAAACCTGAGTGGGTTAGATCGAATTTGTCGCAGCCGATATTGAGATAAATTCGGACCTTGATAAATAACCCCCCAAGTGTTGGTCAGCAGAATTAACTAGTCTGCTGATATGCTCTGTTCTGAGTGCTTTGGTTTTGAGACATTTGCATTGTGGTGCTCTATTCTCAGTCTCCTGGGCCATGCTTAACTCACTAGCCTGGTTCATAAATCTCTCATTCAGCTGCAGGTTTATTTACATGTTTATCTCTCCATATAATCTTTCCCTGTGCTGCATTTCGCTCCTCTTTAATTAAGAGCTAAATATAGATCTTAATTAAGGAGCTGATGAATTTAATTTAGACTGGTAATACAGACTTGCACAGAGCCACAGTGTAGCATATACAGATGGAGGATTTTACCAAACAATAGGGTGTTAGTTGTTGATTCGTAAGCAAAAATACATCATCTTGAAATGGAGTCCCAACAATTTTCTGATGCAAACCTGTAGCAGTGTAATCTGCTCTAACTATTTTTATATAAATGATCTGTTCTAATCATATGGCACAGAAATTGACAGAAAATAGCTTGGAGCAGGGTGAATCAGCATACCTCCCAACTGTCCCTTTTTCCGAGGGACAGTCCCTCTTTTGACAGCTCAACCCGCAGTCCCTCATCTGTAATGGAAAGTCCCTCTTTTCTCTGCACTGAACAGCCAGAAAAAGAAACAAAGTTTCTCACTTAATTGGCTTTTA
This sequence comes from Xenopus laevis, assembly GCF_017654675.1. Taxonomy (NCBI): domain Eukaryota; kingdom Metazoa; phylum Chordata; class Amphibia; order Anura; family Pipidae; genus Xenopus; species Xenopus laevis. The sequence goes on from NC_054384.1 coordinate 71,818,708, forward strand.
GCAGAGAGCCCAGAACAGCTAACAGGTGCAAATAAGATACTTTGTAACAATTTTGAGACACAAAAACACAGTTTAGAAAAGGAGAAATATTTTCAAACTTTCATAACCTGTCAAATTTTGTAAAACGAACATGGTAATTAGGGGGTGGGGCCACAAAAATTGCTGCGCTACGTGCGGAAAAAAATTGTTGTCCCTCTTTTTACTTCCAGAATGTTGGGAGGTATGAATCAGTACAAACTGAAATACTAAGAACCATTATCCCTACTTCTTGCCACTAGAGATGTCGCGAACTGTTCGCCGGCGAACTTGTTCGCGCGAACATCGGGTGTTCGCGCTCGCCGGAAGTTCGCGAACGTCGCGCGACGTTCGCCATTTTGGGTTCGCCATTGTTGGCGCTTTTTTTTGCCCTCTCACCCCAGACCAGCAGGTACATGGCAGCCAATCAGGAAGCTCTCCCCTGGACCACTCCCCTTCCCTATAAAAACCGAAGCCCTGCAGCGTTTTTTCACTCTGCCTGTGTGTGCTGAAGAGATAGTGTAGGGAGAGAGCTGCTGCCTGTTAGTGATTTCAGGGACAGTTGAAAGTTTGCTGGCTAGTAATCGTTTTGATACTGCTCTGTTATTGGAGGGACAGAAGTCTGCAGGGGTTTGAGGGACATTTAAGCTTAGGTAGCTTTGCTGGCTAGTAATCTACCTTCTACTGCAGTGCTCTGTATGTAGCTGCAGTGGGCAGCTGTCCTGCTTCTGATCTCATCTGCTGACTGCTGCAATAACAGTAGTCCTTGTAAGGACTGCTTTTATTTATTTTTTTGTTGTTTTACTACTACTACTACTACTACTACTATAAGAGCCCAGTGCTATTAGTCTAGCAGTGTTGGGGAGTGGGACTGGTGTGCTAATCTGCTGCTCCTAGTAGTTCAGCAGCACCAACTTTAATTTTTTTTTTTTAATATTCATTTTTTTTTTATTTTACTTTTTTTTATTTTACTACCGCTGTAGTAGTGTATAAGTTGACCTTTTAGGCATTATTTGCCCTGTAGGCATTATTTGCACACTGTTTTCTTCAACCCGCCATCGAGCTGTGTGACCTTGTTCACATTCTGTCTAAATATCCATAATATTACCGTCTCCAGAAAAAACACCGGAGTCACTTTTTTCAAGCAGCCATAATATATTTTACGTAATCCGTATCCACCGCTGTAGTAGTGTATACGTTGGCCTTGTAGGCATTATTTGCACACTGTTTTCTTCAACCCGCCATCGAGCTGTGTGACCTTGTTCCCATTCTGTCTAAATATCCATAATATTACCGTCTCCAGAAAAACACCGGAGTCACTTTTTTCAAGCAGCATTCATATATTTTACGTAATCCGTATCCACCGCTGTAGTAGTGTATACGTTGGCCTTGTAGGCATTATTTGCACACTGTTTTCTTCAACCCGCCATCGAGCTGTGTGACCTTGTTCCCATTCTGTCTAAATATCCATAATATTACCGTCTCCAGAAAAAACACCGGAGTCACTTTTTTCAAGCAGCATTCATATATTTTACGTAATCCGTATCCACCGCTGTAGTAGTGTATACGTTGGCCTTGTAGGCATTATTTGCACACTGTTTTCTTCAACCCGCCATCGAGCTGTGTGACCTTGTTCCCATTCTGTCTAAATATCCATAATATTACCGTCTCCAGAAAAAACACCGGAGTGACTTTTTTCAAGCAGCCATAATATATTTTACGTAATCCGTATCCACCGCTGTAGTAGTGTATATGCCATATAAATGCTGAAAATAGTCATTTTTTGCCATACGTTGACTCAACGTATATGGCAAAAAATGACTATTTTCAGCATTTATATGGCATATTTTTTCTGGCAACTGTGCTTCAGTGGCTGCGACCAAAAAAACTGGGCAAACAATGCCTACAAGGTCAACGTATGGCAAAAAATGACTATTTTCAGCATTTATATGGCATATTTTTTCTGGCAACTGTGCTTCAGTGGCTGCAACCAAAAAAACTGGGCAAACAATGTCTACAAGGTCAACGTATGGCGAAAAATTACTATTTTCAGCATTTATATGGCATATTTTTTCTGGCAACTGTGCTTCAGTGGCTGCGTCCAAAAAAACTGGGCAAACAATGCCTACAAGGTCAACGTATGGCAGTTGTTTAAAGAGAACAGTAGATTACTAGCCAGCAAAGCTACCTAAGCTAAAATGTCCCTCAAATCCCTGCAGACTTCTGTCCCTCCAATACAGAGCAGTATCAAGCAGATTACTAGCCAGCAAACTTACTATCATCTGTCCCTGAAATCACTAACAGCTCTCCCCCTACACTATCTCTTCCAAGCACACACAGGCAGATTTTTCAGATACATTTTTGCCCTTGATCCCCCTCTGGCATGCCACTGTCCAGGTCGTTGCACCCTTTAAACAACTTTAAAATCATTTTTCTGGCCAGAAATGTCTTTTCTAGATGTTAAAGTTCGCCTTCCCATTGAAGTCTATGGGGTTCGCGAACCGTTCGCGAACCGCTCGCGTTTTTGCGCAAGTTCGCGAATATGTTCGCGAACTTTTTTTCCGACGTTCGCTACATCCCTACTTGCCACACTCATGTGTCCTAGTAACCTCAAAGCAAGACTATTGTGGGGCATATGCATGCATCCTTAATCTAATATATGGCTCATTGTATATGAATAAGGGCAGAGTTGTTAGACAGTTGCATTGGCTCCATGCCAATTCTTTGGTGGGACCTGATTACAAATAAGAGAGTAACCTCTTTCCACTTGCCACCTATAAGCAGTATACAAAATGGTATATCATTGCTGAGTCTGCGTGTACTTTCAGTTAACCCATTGGCTACTGGCCCAGCAGCACTCAAGTAAAATTGCCGTGCTGAAAGCATAAAGCTGCTAATTTCTTTTAAACAGATAAAAAAGTTAAAATAAATCGCATTGTTCAGAAGAGTAGCAACTTTCATTGTAACTTTGGGTTAAGTTCTTTTGACTTAACTACACCATAGAAAGCAAGTTGTCAGCCATTTATAGACAGTGAAATTTCATAACAGAAACTTACAGCATTTTCTATAGTTTCTAAAATTTTAGAAGTTTTAGACTGCTTATGCCAGGCTTTTGTTTAGGAGCTCCCTTTCAGAGGAAGGGTGTCAGTGTTGCTAAGTATATATATATATATATATATATATATATATATATATATATATATATATATATATATATATATATATATATATACAGTATAAGTATATATATATATATGCTATGCAGACATTGCATAGTTATATAAGTCCCCCTTTCAGCAAATATTTACTTGCTGGCAACACAGATAAGATGCGATACTACAAAAACCCATAGGTGATAAATCAAATACCGAATGATGCACATTCTATATAGACCCCTTGTTTTAATGAGCTGTGAGAGCTTTACAATACAGGTTTATCACTTTAGGGTTACAAAACTAAGAGACTATAGTGTCCCTTTGCACAAGGTGACTTCATTAATGTAGATCAGTGGTTTCTGACTACATCCTACATACCACCCTTTTAAAGCGTTATTTCAGTAAATGATGATGTCAGAGAAAAAAAAACTCTTTGGTGTTCTACAGCAGGTAGGGTGCCTTACAATTCCCTTGGATGGTCAAATATAGTCTGCAGGCCTCCAGCTGGAAATCCCTACTGTAGATCAGACACAGGCTTGTCTGCTTGCTAGACGGATAGACAGGGAGAAAATGAAAGTGCCCTGTAATTTTCTTATTAGACGTTTGGGATCTAATCAACCTTTTGGTCTGTCATGTTTTCCTGCAGTTGTGACAGCAAGGTTGACAGACAGACAGAATCAAGTTGATGCTTTAACACTTAGAAAGCTATTAACATGAAGAGAAAAAATTATTTTCAAACCAGTACTCCATTCAGTAGTGCGAATTCACTTAAGCCCAGCATATTAACCCCTGCAGTGCAAGTTAATACTGAATTATGAGCTATTTTGTAATTCTTGGCCTCATTCAACATAGTCAGGTTTGGATTTTGTATCTTGTGTGAGATCCAATAAAGATACAGCCATGTAACCCAAGGTTTTTAGTTTTATTGTTGGCAAATTCTGATTGTTGTAAATTGTAGCTGTAATCAAAGGAGCTGCTTCCAGCCATAGATTGCATGCAGCCCATGGCTCCTGTAAACCGGGGGTCCCCAACGTTTTATAAGTCTGAGCCACATTCACATGAATGCCAGAGTTCTACAGAGCACTTTGATGCCCGATATGTATAGATTTACTAAAGTATGTGGTATGTACAGAAAAAATGAAAAACGTGCATATGATTTTTCACGCCTGCCAATTTAGCTGCTGAGAACAGAGTACCCTGGCAATTGTATTATGTGCACCTAACTGTACAAAGACCCCCAGAAAACCATATATTTTTGGAAAGTACAGATTCTGACAAATCCAACTAGGGAAAAGATGCCTTTCTATACCAAAGTACTAAACAGCAAAGCTATATACATTAGGAACAATAATGCAGAGATAAAATCACAATACAACCACAAAAATTGTTCAAGTCAATTAAAGAACCCAATAACGGATTCAACAGTGTAATTAGTGGCCAGAATAGATGATCCAACAGTCATGATGCTAAAATAAACAGTTTCAGGGGTAAAACAAAACACAAAATGGTATAATGAATAAGTAAGAAAAAGATATTTTTGTGTATACATGTGTGTACACTTCTAAAAGTTGTGTGACAGTGTATTTAAGTGTGCAAAATAAAAAAAAAAAAACCCAAAAGAACAGGGAATCCACTAAAATTGGTGAGTAAGTGTAGTGTGTGTAATTAGTGTGTGTAAAGGTGGCCATACACGGAGAGATCCGCTCGTTTGGCGATGTCGCCAAACGAGCGGATCTCTCCCCGATATGCCGATCTTGAAGTGGGCAACATCGGGCTCATCCGATTATTGGGCCCTAGGGTCCAACGATCGGATCCTAACAATGGGTAACGGGCGGTCGCCGGTCGGATCACGGGACCGCATCAACGAACAGATGCGGCCGCGATCCAACAGGATTTTTAGTCCCGTCCGATCGCCATCTGGCTGACTTTCGGACAGATATCGATCGGGGAAGCCCGTTGGAGGGCCCCGTACATGGCCCAATAAGCTGCCGACTCGGTCTGTCGGCAGCTTTTATCGGCCCGTGTATGGCCACCTTAAGTGTGTAAATAAAGGCCACTTATTGTTCCCAGAGCTGGAGGGACGATGAAATTGCCGGAGTGGTCCTGGAGGCTGGTGCCTACTGAGTGCTACACAACAGGAAGTCCATGGCGGCACTGGAGGAAGAGAAAGTCAGGCAGCACAGCAGACGGGCAATGAATTGCTCCTGATCCATGGAAGTTGGCCCTGTGACAATTGCGTTGCAAGAACGACATAACATTCCCCTAGCCTCATTGTCTAGGGGACTGTCACTGCTGCACACTCTGCAAAGGTGGATGAAGCCTCTGATGCAGAGAGAACAGCTTATCTGCAAAAGAATATACCTAGTACCTTCTTGGCAAATACAGCCCCTGCATGACAGCATGTACACCACAAGTGCTTGGCAGGCAAAGGGTTAAAAGCCCTCCTCTACTCAGAAGTGCTGCAGATTATACATTCTGTGGCAATTAAAGGGTTGAAATTCAACAAGACTGATGTGCAAAAATTGGTTCTTGTTATGAGCTAGGAGAAAAAACACTATATAATGCAGTGTTCACGATAATTGTAGAAAAATAAATATACAAACTCTATTATAATTAAATCATACATGCAAAAAAATATATTTTTGCTGGAGAGAGTTATAGATTTGTGCTAGTTTAAACACCACAGTCCAAGCACTTTTACATCAGAATGTGTTCACATCTGTTGTAGAAACACTGGACTAGCACAGAACTAAACATCTCATACATCTCAGTCCCTTACGTTAGCATTAGATATGCAGGGGAGGAGGGGGGTTGATAAGGAAAGAGCAGGAGTTACAGATAACCTAACCTTTCAAGTAACTTTACCAGGCAGGCTTTCCACATGTCTTTCTGGAGGGGAGGTGGAATTAAAGATGCAGAGCAGGAGATACTTCAATGTCTCAGGGAACAGAGAAGGAAGCTGGCATGCTGCCATTCTGGGTGGGGGTGGTGGAAACTGAGTTAGGATTGACAGCAGTAGCAACCAATGAGTGTAAGGGAAGGCCTGTCAATCAAATGAATATGACTCTGACACAGAGCCAGTCAGAGGCCAGGTAGCAGGGAAGCAGCTGCTGCTGGGACCAGTATAATAACTGAAATGTCTTAAAAACCATATCAAATTTTAGATATATTATATTTAGAGAATTGAATTACTTGATGTAATGATTCATTTTGATCATTTTAAATTTTGTGATTGTTCCCCTTTAAAATTGCTATTCGCCTGGTTATAATGCTTCAAAGAAATTCCATTGCCGTTCCACCGATGTTGAAATAGTGGGATATGTTGCTGGAATCCTATTATTTCACTACCCTTTCAATGATCTTGACAAAATTAACAACAGGTAGTAAAACACAAATTACTTCAACCTAATTTCTCCCCAAAGAGGTTTCTCAGCCTCCCAAAGGAAATGTTGGGATAGATCAAGGGAACAAATTACAGTCATAGTTAGGTTAAAGAGAAATTAGGACACAGGAAAAAAACGAATGAAGTTTCTTGGAAGCTGTACCAATTATATTTCTGTTATAATTGAACTTTCATAATGAGACAAATGTAGGAAAAAAATTAAATATACCATATTTTCAAACTGTTTCCATTTTTTCCATATTCATTTCTTTATATAGAGGCCCCATAATCACTTTTATACTTTCTTGACATATATTTCATGCTACAAATTTGGCTGTGTGTCATCAAGCCATGATAAAAGGATAATGTGTTATGGAAGCATTTTTAAATATGTACAAAGTATTCAGGACAGTATTTATGATGATGGTATTACATATATTTATATTTCTGCAGTTATGGTTTAGTGTAGGTAGTACTACAATTGTATTGTTTTATTACTACACAACTAGGGCATTATGGTAAGGTACTATGTGCAACTTACACCTCCTGCTACAGGAGGCACAAGTACTGGACCTCAAAGGGGTGAAAAATTGTTCATTTGAGCCCATACACACGGCACTTGCTGTGGTACCACTGGAAGGTACAAACTGCACTCTTGTTTTGCCATGGGCAGGTATAAATGTCAGGCTTCTCTAGATCCTGGCATCTCTTGGTGCTTCACAAATTCAGGCAACGTTGCATACAGAGTGAGATGCAACTCTTTGTCTTCCATTCTAAAAGAGCAAAAAATCTGATGCTTAGGAAAATTAGTATCCAGACAATGAGCATAGTGCAAAAATCAGGACACTGCACTTTTTCCTATTTAATGTTTTTCATAAAATTTCCAGTTGTGGATGTTAAAGGAACAGTAACACGAAAAAATGAAATTGTAGTATACAATGTAGTGTTGCCCCGTACTGGTGTATTTGCTTCAGAAACTCTACAATAGTTTATAGAAACTGTGTAGCTATAGAGGAAGCCATTGAAAGCCGAAGAAGGATAAAAGGCACAGGATGCACAGCAGATAAGCCCTATAGTAGTACAATCACATTCTTCCGAACTTACCTGTTATCTACTGAGTATCCTGTGCTTGAATGGCTGCCCAATGGCTACACAGCAGGGTATTTATATAAACTATAGTTGTGTTCCTGAAGCAAACACACCAGCTGTACCAATGCAGGGCAAATACATTATAATGTAATTCCTTTTTACACTTTCAGTTTTTGATATTAATGTTCCTTTAAATCCAGCAGAGTGGCAGGTTATGCACTGGGGAAATATTAACCATGTTTACTTCACTTATAAAAAAAAATTGCTCTTAACATAGCTATGCATTCCTTTGCAGGAATTTTAGATGGTAGACACTTCACAAGGAATTGATTTACTAAAAGTCAACATGCTGGTCAACATAATTTCCATTGAAACCATGGTACCTTTCTTGTTAGGTGAAATACATTTTATTTTAAATATAAATAGTTGGGCAAAATTCAGTTCATTCTTATAGTTGACCTGTAGGGAAATTCTCCTTCATGTATTTGGACAAGGAAGTGCCAGAACTAGAGACTTTCTCTTCGGCCTAATAACATCAAGAAGGAAGACGGTGTGTATTTCAGACCTGTCCTCAGACACTTAACGCAGGAGAAATCTCGTTTTATACTATTCTCTTCATTATAAGTGACTGACGTGCCCTTCTCAAGCTAAATAAAATTAGGACTTAAACCCGGCACAGAAATAAGGGAGGCGCAGGCTTTTACCGTCTCATTATGCAGATCAGGCTGTCTGCGTTCACAGCCGTTTAGCTCCAAATATGAGTTTGCATTTAGGTGGACAAGCAAAGAATGTGAACCAGAGAGACCTCAATGCATTTCATGTTTTTCAGGGAGAAAAATCGCCAGCAATTATTTCCCAAATGACAGCAATTTCCATCATTCATTTTACCCAGCAAACTATCAGAGAATGTTCTAACATTGCTCGAAATGACCTAAAGACAATTCATGTTGCTAACATAGCCCCTCAAAACCACAGTTTGTTACCACATATCTTTTTATAACCCTAACATGTTTTTCTATAGATTCTTATTTAGTTATAAAAACTGCAATTGTTAGACTGCATAGTCTCATCTATTGGCCGTATACTCATGTATCTGATCCATTAAAACTGTATGTAATCATTCCCTTGCATGGCTCTCTCACATTAGCAAAATACATTGTTTTAAATTATTTTATAAAATAAACAGTTGTGGGATAACTTTCCATTTAGCTTTATCGATTATGGCAGTAGAAAAATATCTGTACATTTCAAAATTAGAATAAAATATGATAAAATACAAACAATATAGTATAGAATGGGTGATGGAGTGTTTATTTTATTTCCACTGTGCATACACCATTATTTTAGTGAAAACTGCAAATCCACTGTTTGTTCAGTAATATAAATAAGAAACAGCAATTAATAAATGGAGAAAGATTGTCAGAGCATTTTATTGGATAAAAATTAAACACATCAACTAATGACAATGGTAATAAAATCACAAGGCTGGTGGAATAGACCTAATATGCTCATATTAAGCAGAGAGCTTGATGTGGGAGATTTACTTAAACTGTAATAAATTGCAACAGGGTAGTCATAAATAGCAAACAATGAGATGTTATACTTCCAGTTTTTAACATGTATGGGCTGATCAAAACAATATGCAGGCAAATGAATTGTTACCATTAAGCATGCTGCTGTAGTTATTGTTGGGAGATCATTCATATGGACAGATTAATTCATATGTCGACGTAGACATTAAGATTTTTAGAAGTTTTTTTTTGTTATCATAAGACCAACTTATCCTGAAACGATTGTTTGAATGTACGGTTTGTCCATCAACTAAAAAGATCTTTTCAAGCGATATCATCTAGTTGAAGCTAGGGAAACTGGACCAAGCTCTCTGCTTGGTTCTGCGAACAATTGGACAATGCCTACATTTCATTGTGAGTGATGAAAACGTTCTAATCTGACTGATCAATTTTCTGGTCAATGTCGGACAAAAAAAATCATTAGAAGCATGATTGCTCGTGCCCACTAATCTCACGATAATTTTAGGGATTCGTTGGATTGCACTAAAATTGGTCGTTAGGGACAGAGAAATCTATGGCCACCTTTAGATATGCTTATAATCTTAGCAAAGGTGGTACTTCATCCTACATTGTTAAATAATAAGCAAAGTTATGATCTTATAATGCAACACTGGCCAGAACAAAACATCTCCAGTTTTTATCTCCATATAAAATAACCTTGTTAAGATACATGCAACAGTCTATGTTCTTCAAAGGAACACAGTAGATCAAGCAAGATGCAGAATTAATGACCCTTGGAATTCAAAATGCTGCAACGGAATGTCAGCCCTGAAAACATCTTTTCCACACACTGTGTTCTCCAGAGCAATACAGATCAAGCATGATCTTTGTTTCTTCACCCACACTATTCATTTTTGAGAGTCATTCTATGAACCTGGCCTACTGTTAAAGTAAGAAGACCCCTTTCTACTAGGTATAATATTTTCTAACCAGCGACTGTAGGAGTGCTTTGATTCCTAGATATATTGCAAAGGATTGTAAAGGAACCCTTCTTCCACAATATCTCTCTCTTTGTTATTTTGGGAGAAGGATTTTAACAGTGATATGCTGGTCAAGGCACAAAGGATTTTAAATATTGTGAGCACTCATAAATAGGGATGTAGCGAACTGTTCGCGCGAACTTCGACCGTTCGCGTCCGCCGAATGTTCGCGAACGTTTGGGAACGTTCGCATTTTGAGTTCGCGTTCGATTGTTCGACCATTCGACCATTCGAATTCCTTCGACCGCTAAAAATCGAACGATTTCCATTCGTTCGAACAATTGTAAGCATTCGATCGAATGAAAATCATTCGATCGAATGGCTTCGATCGTTCGATTCGAATGAAAATCCTTCGATCGAACGATTAAAATCCTTCGATCGTTCGAATCGAACGATTTTAGCGGGTGTTCGAAGTTCGCGAACTGTTCGCGAACGTTCGCATTTTTGCCGGTGTTCGCGAACGGCGTTCGCGAACACCAAATCGGCAGTTCGCTACATCCCTACTCATAAAGTGTATTCAACTGTAATTATTAATATGAAGGCACCTTCTAGTCAAAAGAAGGAATGTTAATATAACACTTGTGTGGCTGTTCATCTCTGCAATGAGAAAGAATTGACAATTGTAATTGTAATTCTAGATATTACGTAACCAAACCAGGATTTTACATTTATTCTTTTTCTTGGGTACAAGTGCAGAAGACAGAGAGGATCTAAACAATATTTTGCCAGATGTCTGAAGCAAGTCATTATCATGGCCTATCAGAGCAGCAAATTGTTGCCACCAGCTAAATTCCCAGCATGTACAAAGATTACAAGGGTGGAAAAGTCTGAATCCCTATGTGAACATTGTATTATGGTGACATGGTCAAACGACGTGTGCACACATATTTTACTAGTTAACATTTTGCATATTTATAGTAATGCCATAAATAATAATAAATGGTAATATTGTAATTGTAATAATAAAACAATACCTGAACAAGCTGCATGAGTCTGTATTGGAGACAAATCCTTTTGGGTTTATTTAATGTTTAAATGTTTTTAGCAAACTTAAAGGAATTGTTCAGTATAAAAATAAAATCTGGGTAAATATATAGGCTGTGCAAAATAAAAAATGTTTCTAATATAGTTAGTTAGCCAAAAATGTAATGTATAAAGGCTGGAGTGACTGGATGTCTAACATAGAACAGAACAGAACTCTACTTCCTGCTTTTCAGCTCTCTTGGTTTCCACTGACTGGTAAACTCACTGAACAGATATGTCCCATGTGATCCCCCTTCAAGTCACTGACTACATCAGAGTTATAGAGCTGAAAAGCAGGAAGTAGTGTTCTGGCTATTATATTAGACATCCAGTCACTCCAGCCTTATACATTACATTTTTGGCTAACTATATTAGAAACATTTTTTATGTATTTATCCAGTTTTTATTTTTACACTGAACCATTCCTTTTGTGATTAGAATTATCAAAAATCCCAGGTCCTAAGCATTCCAAATAATAGATCCCGTATCTGTAATGTGTTTGAACTTTCTCAAGTGTTGTGTCACAGCTCTGAAGGTTTTTAGTGACAATGATAGAAAAACATTTGTTGATTTGAATTGGTGAGTTACGTTGCATGGCAGGGAAAGGGAAAGTTGCACTCATTTACACCATTACATGGGCATGCAATCAGGCTGTGACCACAAAATTCATACAGACAAAGACAAGAGGTCCTCTGCACTCACCCTTTATCAATATATACAGGACATTAAAACATTATTTGTATTGAGCTACTAAAAAATGCCCTCCCTTTTAAACAAAAAAGGTGTGTTTGTCCATATATTGCAATATATACAAGTTGGCCAATTATGTCAAAGTCATCATTAGTCAGGCCAGTTCTGCACTCAGTTTCATCTGATTCATTAAGAATAAATCCTACAGCTTGGATCAATTGTTGTAGGCTGAATTTTGCCCATGATTTCATGATGCACTCATCAACCAGCCACTCCTCTTTTAGTTCATTGCACATGCACTTTGGAAGGGGCACAAAGGAACTTCAAGCCAGTAAGTTAAACTTTAGGAGGAACACTACTGACTGCCTACCCACCTCAGGGACGCATTTCACCCGAAAACTGACTGCCATTAATGTAAGGGTGCAACAACCCTGCCAGATTTTGCTGGTAGTACCCAATTCAATGCAGGACTCTAAAACAAAGTACACTATTCATTTCAACAGAAGAAAGGGTGTGGAAGGATGTTCCATGCTGTAAGTAAAAAGGAAGTGTAAGCCACCTGTGTTTTGATTATTTAAATGTACAAATGTACTTCCTTGGGCAGATTTTGAAATAAACTGCACAATGATGGCTTTTCAAGGTCACACCAGAGCTAAAAGGCAACCAAGAAGAGAGGAATGAGATGCCCACAAAGCATTTAAAGCCATGAACTAAAAATAGAACTATGTGCTACCAGTAACCACACAGCTACAAGAAGGAAATAACTTTGCTTTATGTTAGGGCAGCTGGTAGGGTAGTCACAAATCAGTATCAGTGAGCATAGATAATGCATAGAATCCCAAAGCTCTTGAATGCTTTATCTCTCTTGTATAGAAGCTACATCTCAGGTTCCACAGTACATTTTAAATAATAAAAAGACGGGCTAATCCACATAATTTAAACAGGCAAAACAGATTTCGAGATTTATGTTCTGAGACAACTTCTAGTTTGTTTCCTTTTTGTGTTCTAATGGCTTTATGAATTATTTGCCTTTGTATTCTATATGAGGTTTCAATTACTTTCTAGTTACCAGTAGGGATGTAGCGAACGTCGAAAAAAATGTTCGCGAACATGTTCGCGAACTTCCGGACAAAAATGCGAACGGTTCGCGAACGTCGCGAACCCCATAGACTTCAATGGGAAGGCGAATTTTAAAAGCTAGAAAAGACATTTCTGGCCAGAAAAATGATTTTAAAGTTGTTTAAAGGGTGCAACGACCTGGACAGTGGCATGCCAGAGGGGGATCAAGGGCAAAAATGTATCTGAAAAATACATTGTTGACACAGCGCTGCGTTTTGTGCTGTAAAGGGCAGAAATCACACTACGTCACTCAGGTGATGTTTCTGGACACGGAATGTGAAAAAGCTCACACAGCTAGGTGGCACTTGGTTAAAGACTGGGCAAACAATGCCTGCAAGGGCAACGTATACAGTAGTGGATACGGAATATATTATTGCTGCTGTAAAAACATCACTCAGGTGATGTTTACGGACACGGAATTATTATTGTTATTTAGACAGAATGTGAAAAAGCTCACACAGCTAGGTGGCACTTGCATACCTCCCAACTGTCCCTCTTTTGACCACTCAACCCCCTGTCCCTCTTTTGTACTGGAAAGTCCCTCTTTTCTCTGCACTGAACAGCCAGAAAAAAACCAGTTTCTAACTTAATTGGCTTTTGGCAGAGAGCTCAGAACAGCTAACAGGTGCAAATAAGATACTTTGTAACAATTTTTATGAATGATACCGTCAAGTGAGCAAATAATAGTTTTTAATTACTAGTTGCTTGTCACCTCCAGGATGTTGGTCCTGTTGGTGGCAATATTTCTGTAGTGGTGTGTTTAGCAGTCACCGTGCTTGTGCGCACGTGCACGGTCAGGCAGAGGTAATTCAATGTACAGTGAAGTGAACCAAAAAACACTGATTCTGCAGTGTGGGCCCAGTTTTGGTCTACTTTATTGATCACCTGCGGTGACCATAAAAGATGCGATTTTGCCACTGTTGCAGAACCCTGAAAAATTAGGCATGCGTACTTTCCTGAAAAATTATGTTTTTTTTGTCGCAGCCACTGAAGCACAGAGGCCAGAAAAAATATGCCATATAAATGCTGAAAATAGTCATTTTTTTTTGTCGCAGCCACTGAAGCACAGAGGCCAGAAAAAATATGCCATATAAATGCTAAAAATATAAAAAAAAATTGTCACAGCCACTGAAGCACAGAGGCCAGAAAAAATATGCCATATAAATGCTGAAAATAGTCTTTTTTTTTTGTCGCAGCCACTGAAGCACAGAGGCCAGAAAAAATATGCCATATAAATGCTAAAAATATAAAAAAAATTTGTCGCAGCCACTGAAGCACAGAGGCCAGAAAAAATATGCCATATAAATGCTGAAAATAGTCATTTTTTTTTGTCGCAGCCACTGAAGCACAGAGGCCAGAAAAACTCAGGATTTACCTGTCCAAAAAGTTTTGATTCAAATGAAACCAAACCAGTAGGGTTTGCACCCTAGTTTGTAACGGTGGCGGAGGGAGGAGTACGCTAAAGGACAGCTGTGTGTGGAGTCATGCGGCGTGCAGAGAAGGACAGCTGCATGGGGAGTCAGAACAAGTCTTCCGGCGTGCAGTAACCCTCCGAGATCCATGCCTCGTTCATTTTAATAAAGGTCAGGTAATCCACACTTTTGTGACCTAGGCGAGTTCTCTTGTCAGTTACAATCCCTCCTGCTGCACTGAAGGTCCTTTCTGAGAGGACACTTGAGGCGGGGCAAGACAAGAGGTTCATGGCAAATTGTGACAGCTCTGGCCACAGATCAAGCCTGCGCACCCAGTAGTCCAGGGGTTCATCGCTCCTCAGAGTGTCGATATCTGCAGTTAATGCCAGGTAGTCCGCTACCTGCCGGTCGAGGCGTTCTTTGAGGGTGGATCCCGAAGGGTTCTGGCGCTGCCTTGGACTGAAAAACATTTGCATGTCTGACGTTACAGAGTGGCCAAAGTGCTTTGTCCTTGCAGGTGCGCTCGTGGCAGGATTACTGGCACCTCTGCCCCTGGAATGTTGATGAGTTCCTGAAGTGACATCACCCTTAAAAGCATTGTACAACATGTTTTGCAGGCTGGTTTGTAAATGCAGCATCCTTTCGGACTTGTGGTACGTTGGTAACATTTCTGCCACTTTATGCTTGTACCGAGGGTCTAGTAGCGTTGCGACCCAGTACAGGTCCTTCTCCTTAAGCCTCTTGATACGGGGGTCCTTCAACAGGCATGACAGCATGAAAGACCCCATTCTCACAAGGTTGGATGCAGAGGTATCCATCTCCGCTTCCTCATTATCAAGGACTACATCATCCACGGTCTCCTCCCCCCAGCCACGTACAAGACCAGGGGTCCCCAAACGGTCACCACAAGCCCCCTGGGAAGCCTGCTCCTGTTGGTCCTCCTCCTCCACAAAGCCACCTTCCTCCTCTGACTCCACTTCTGACACCTCTCCCTGCGTTGCAGCAGGTGCCTGGGCTCGTTCTGGTGATTCCGACCAGAAATCGTGCGCTTCCTGCTCCTCGTCACGCTGGTCTACAGCCTCATCTGTCACTCGTCGCACGGCACGCTCCAGGAAGAAAGCAAAGGGTATTAGGTCGCTGATGGTGCCTTCGGTGCGACTGACCATGTTTGTAACCTCTTCAAAAGGGCGCATGAGCCTGCAGGCATCGCGCATAAGCACCCAGTAACGGGGGAAAAAAATCCCCAGCTCTGCAGATCCAGTCCTACCACCCAGTTCAAACAGGTATTAATTGACGGCTCTTTGTTGTTGCAGCAGACGTTCAAACATGAGGAGCGTTGAATTCCAGCGAGTCTGGCTGTCGCAAATTAAACGCCTGACTGGCATGTTGTACCACTGCTGAATGTCAGCAAGGCGTGCCATGGCTGTGTAGGAACGTCTGAAATGGGCCGAAACCTTCCTGGACTGCTTGAGAATGTCCTGGAATCCTGGGTACTTCGAGATAAAACGTTGGACTATTAAATTCAGAACATGTGCCATGCAGGGCACATGTGTTAAATTGCCCAGTCTCAGTGCTGCCAACAGATTGCTTCCGTTGTCACACACCACTTTTCCGATCTTCAGTTGATGTGGGGTCAGCCACCGATCGGCCTGTGACTGCAGAGATGACAGGAGTACAGATCCGGTATGGTTTCTGCTTTCCAGGCACGTCATCCCAAGACAGCATGACAACGGCGTACCTGGCACGTCGAATAGCCTAGGGGGAGCTGGGGGTGCACAGGTGTGGAGGAGGAGGACCCAGCAGCAGAGGAGGAGGAAGCAGAGGAAGAAGACGAGGTAGAGAGCGAAGGAGGAGTAGAGGTGGTGGCAGAACCGCCTGCAATCCGTGGCGGTGACACCAACTCCACTGTTGTTGATGAGCCACGCATTCCCTGCTTCCCAGCCATAACCAAATTCACCCAGTGGGCAGTGTAGGTGACATACCTGCCCTGACCATGCTTGGAGGACCATGCGTCAGTAGTCATATGGACCTTTGCCCCAACACTAAGTGACAGAGATGCGGTGACTTGCCTCTGCACATGGTGGTACAGGTGTGGTATTCCCTTCTTTGAAAAAAAATTGCGGCTGGGTACCTTCCACTGCGGTGTCCCAATTGCTACAAATTTGCGGAAGGCCTCAGAGTCCACCAGCTGGTATGGTAAAAGCTGGCGGGCTAAGAGTGCAGACAAGCCAGCTGTCAGACGCCGGGCAAGGGGGTGACTCGCAGACATTAGCTTCTTACGCTCAAACATGGCCCTCACAGAAACTTGGCTGGGGGCAGATGACTGGGAACTGGTGGTCAAGGTGGAAGGCGGAGTGGAGGGTGGTTCAGACGGGTCAAGGACAGCAGAGGTAGAGCAGTAAGATGCTGGACCAGAAGGAGGGTGGCTTTTAGTTTGTCTGCTGCCTTTGAGGTGTTGCTCCCATAGTGCTTTGTGCTTGCCGTTCATGTGCCTTCGCATAGAAGTTGTACCTATGTGGGTGTTGGGCTTCCCAAGACTCAGTTTCTGACTGCACTCATTGCAAATTACAACGCTTTTATCAGAGGCACACACATTAAAAAAACCCACACTGCTGACCTATTTGAAGCTGGCAATATGGCGGTAACAGTAGAAGTTGGCGGCAATGGCGGGTGCGTTGGCCGGCTGACCACAGGTGGCGATACATGTTGTTGCCCTACTGTTCCCTGCGAGCTGTCCTCCCTGCTTCTTCTAAGTCTTATTCTCCTCCTGCCTCTCTGACTCTCCGTCTCTCCATCTAAACTATCCTCCTCTTGCTCTCTTCTACTGGGCACCCACAAAACATCAATCTCCTCATCATCATTCTCCTCAGATGCATCAATTTCTTCTAACAGCTCACAGAAGGAAGCAGCAGCGGGGACCTCCTCATCACTCATTATGTCCATCTCTGTTGTGTTGTCTGCCAGAATTTTATCTGGTGTAACGTCCTCATCTCCTTCATCTTCTTCTGCCAATAATGGTTGCGCATCACTCAGTTAAAAAAACTCATGTGTAAATAACTCCTCTGACTCCAGTGAAGAAGGGGCGCCGGTGGTGGAGGAAGTGTTACGTGGGGTGCCCATAGCAGAGGAGGATGAGGATGTTGTGGCAAAGTTAGAAACGGTAGAGGATGGGGTGTGCTGTGTAAGCCAGTCAACTACCTCTTCAGCATTTTGGGAGTTCAGGGTAATTGCCTTTGTAAAACTGGGCAATTTCCTAGGGCCACAGGATAGCATAGCAGCACGGCCCCTAGTGCCTCTGCGTGGCGGCCTGCCTTTGCCTGGCATTTTTTTTAAAACAACAATAACAACAACAACTCAGGTGGTGTTTCTGGAGACGGTATTATTATTGATATTTAGACAGAATGTGAACAAGCTCACACAGCTAGCTGGCAGTTGTTTGAAAATGAAGAACACACTGGGCAAACAAATTGAAACAATGCCTGCAAGGTCAACGTATACACTACAGCAGTGGATACGGAATATATTATTGCTGCTTGAAAAACGTCACTCAGGTGGTGTTTCTGGAGACGGTATTATTATTGATATTTAGACAGAATGTGAACAAGCTCACACAGCTAGGTGGCAGTTGTTTGAAGAACACACTGGGCAAACAATGCCTGCAAGGTCAACGTATACACTACAGCAGTGGATACGGAATATATTATTGCTGCTTGAAAAACGTCACTCAGGTGGTGTTTCTGGAGACGGTATTATTATTGATATTTAGACAGAATGTGAACAAGCTCACACAGCTAGCTGGCAGTTGTTTGAAGAACACACTGGGCAAACAATGCCTGCAAGGTCAACGTATACACTACAGCAGTGGATACGGAATATATTATTGCTGCTTGAAAAACGTCACTCAGGTGGTGTTTCTGGAG
Organism: Xenopus laevis; assembly: GCF_017654675.1. NCBI lineage: Eukaryota > Metazoa > Chordata > Amphibia > Anura > Pipidae > Xenopus > Xenopus laevis. Next base: position 71,837,064 of record NC_054384.1, read on the forward strand.
ACGGTATTATTATTGATATTTAGACAGAATGTGAACAAGCTCACACAGCTAGCTGGCAGTTGTTTGAAAATGAAGAACACACTGGGCAAACAAATTGAAACAATGCCTGCAAGGTCAACGTATACACTACAGCAGTGGATACGGAATATATTATTGCTGCTTGAAAAACGTCACTCAGGTGGTGTTTCTGGAGACGGTATTATTATTGATATTTAGACAGAATGTGAACAAGCTCACACAGCTAGCTGGCAGTTGTTTGAAAATGAAGAACACACTGGGCAAACAAATTGAAACAATGCCTGCAAGGTCAACGTATACACTACAGCAGTGGATACGGAATATATTATTGCTGCTTGAAAAACGTCACTCAGGTGGTGTTTCTGGAGACGGTATTATTATTGATATTTAGACAGAATGTGAACAAGCTCACACAGCTAGGTGGCAGTTGTTTGAAAATGAAGAACACACTGGGCAAACAAATTGAAACAATGCCTGCAAGGTCAACGTATACACTACAGCAGTGGATACGGAATATATTATTGCTGCTTGAAAAACGTCACTCAGGTGGTGTTTCTGGAGACGGTATTATTATTGATATTTAGACAGAATGTGAACAAGGCTCACACAGCTAGCTGGCAGTTGTTTGAAAATGAAGAACACACTGGGCAAACAAATTGAAACAATGCCTGCAAGGTCAACGTATACACTACAGCAGTGGATATGGAATATATTATTGCTGCTTGAAAAACGTCACTCAGGTGGTGTTTCTGGAGACGGTATTATTATTGATATTTAGACAGAATGTGAACAAGCTCACACAGCTAGCTGGCAGTTGTTTGAAGAACACACTGGGCAAATAATGCCTGCAAGTGCACTACTATTGGTGCACTACTATGAAGAACAGCAAACAGCACTGGACACGTTAAAGAACAGTGAGATAAGTAAAATAAAAAAAAATATATATATATTAAAAAAAAAAATTACTCTGGTTGGTGCTGAACTACTAGGAGCAGCACACCAGTCCCACTCCCCAACACAGCTAGACTAATAGCACTGGGCTCTTATAGTAGCAAAGTAAAAAAACAAAAAAGAAAATAAAAGCAGTCCTTACAAGGACTATTGGGTTACAGGCAGCAGTCAGCAGATGAGAGATCAGCAGCAGTGCCCACAGCAGCTACATACAGAGCACTGCAGTAGAAGGTAGATTACTAGCCAGCAAAGCTACCTAACCTAAAATGTCCCTCAAATCCCTGCAGAGTTCTGTCCCTACAATACAGAGCAGTATCAAGTAGATTACTAGCCAGCAAAGTTACTATCAACTGTCCCTCAAATCACTAACAGCTCTCTCCCTACACTAGCTCTTCCAAGCACACACAGGCAGAATGAAAAAACGCTGCAGGGCTTCAGTTTATATATGGAAGGGGGGTGGTCCAGGAGGGAGAGCTTCCTGATTGGCTGCCATGTATCTGCTGGTCTGGGGTGAGAGGGCAAAAATAAGCGCCAGCTAAGGCGAACGTCGCGCGACGTTCGCGAACATTCGGCGGACGCGAACACCCGATGTTCGCGCGAACTAGTTTGCGGGCGAACAGTCCGCGACATCCCTAGTTACCAGGGTCTGTGATGCCTGACAACCAGAAACCACAGTCATTTTCAATATTTTCTCTGTTAAGACTGTATCCTATTTATATTCCATTCTGTTATTCAAACAGTTGTTTGCGTGGCTACAATATTAGTAGGGCTGAACCCAATTCTGGCATTATGTTTATAGAATCGGCAGCATTAGCATAAAGGTACCATAGTGCTGACACATATCATTTAGGCTCCTTGCCCTTTATGTCAAGCCACAGTTTGACTTAGTAAATTCAACCTTTCATGGGGGTGAACCCTCCCTTTCTTGCTGAAGGGAGGAGTTTGAAGAAGAAGGAATACTGGTGAGAACCTTTTTTATACCATAGTGTGGACACCACAGATTCTGTGATGGGCGTGGGTTTACTCTCACTTAATTCATGTGACTGGAGTCAGCATAACATTGGTGCAGTTGCAGTCCCCGTACTTTTCCTTTAGTCAGTTGCATCAAAATGTGCTGTTTGAACATTGTATAGTTGTACTCAGCAACAATTTGTTCTTCCTGCTTATCATTTTAAATTGAGTGCTTCACCCTTTGACAAAGGGGAACCCTAGAGCTACTGCCACCTCTGAACCTGGCACTAGCTTCTGGGTTCCCTCAGTACCCTGCATCAATTGCCGCAATTCGGTTGTGCCAAAAGAGTAGGATGTACATGTCACATGACATGATAGACAGATAAAGAAAATATTGGGTGCAACTGCTATCCCTTTTACCTATTAGAGCCAGATTTGTTAGTCCTTTTTTGTGCTGACAGCAATCCTGTCCCTTTTTGGTCTGGGATTGTATGCCGGAGTGTTATAGTGGATGGTTTTTGGGGAGTCATCAGGTCTGTGTAAAAACCTAGCTATCCCCTTGAGAACCATTAAAGGCAAGGATGCAACAAGACAATTTTTGGTATTTGTCACAGAGGGGCAAATTTACTAAAGGGCGAAGTGGCTAACGCTAGCGAAAATTCGCCAGCGTGACCTCAATTTTGCCACTTCGACAATTTACTAACAGGTGCTGACGTTAATTCACTAGCGAAGTAGACATACTCTAGTGCAGTGATCCCCAACCAGTAGCTCGTGAGCAACGTGTTGCTCTCCAGCCCCTTGGATGTTGCTCCCAGTGGCCTCAAAGCGGGTGATTATTTTTTAATTCCAGGCTTGGAGGCAAGTTTTTGTTGTATAAAAACCAGAAGTACTGCCAAACAGAGTCTCCTGTAGGCTGCCAGTCCAAATAGAGGCTACCAAATGGCCAATCACAGCCCTTATATGGCACTCCAAAAACATTTGTCATGCTAGTGTTGCTCCCCAACTCCTTTTACTTCTAAATGTTGCTCAAGGGTTCAAAAGGTTGGGGATCCCTTCTAGTGCTACTTCGCACCCTTACGCCAGGCGAAGTTGCTCTCTGGCGAAGGGATGTTACTACGCTAATTCACTAAGTTGCGGATTGTACTGAACGTTACCTCTTGCGCCAGACTTTACTTCACCAGCTCAGACCAGGCGTAGTTCAATAGAGTCAATAGAGTAGATAGGATTTTGTAAAAAAAAAAAAATTGAAAATTTTTACTGGGTGATAGGCTGGAAAAGATCAAATTTTTTTTTTTGGGGTACCCTCCTTCTCCCTTATATTTGGCACCTAAACTATACAGTGGGCACATGTGTAGGGCAATATAAGATCTCTATTAAATTTTATTAAGGTTCCCTGACCTTGTGTAGTGTAATGTATTTGCTGCAACAAACACGTTCATTGTACTTTAACTGCACGCCGTATGCTAATTAGGCATCGTTAGCGTAACTTCGGACTGCTTATCGTATTATCGCTAGTGCAACTTCGCAACCGTTTGGTTACCTGTGCGCAACTTCGGATCTTTGTGAATTTGCACAGCCCTGGTGAAACTATGCCTGGTGAAGTGTGACAAAGCTGTCGCTAGTGCAGTTTCGGCGCATAGTGAATTTGCCCCAGAGTGCTAATGTGGGACTTGGAAAACAGTATAAACTGGAGCAGCAGTTCATAACAAGGTATTATCCCCAAGGTGTCTATAAAAAGAGTTTCTTTAACAGTGTTGTGCAATGTGTTGACACTTTCTAAATACATTTCAATAACAATAATACAATTGAAATGTTCTCCAAGAGATATGAAGTAATATAAAATGTGTTTGGAATAACAAGTATACAGAGCTGATGATGGAAAGAATTATATAATCAAGATTCTTCTGCATTTGTGAAAAGCCCACAATCAAAATATTGTCCCGTTTCCTTTACTATGTTCCTTTGACCTTTATGGCTATAACCCATCTGACGTTGCCCATGGAACCTTCTTTTTGCTTCAAGGAAATTCACATGTTGCAAGCGCTGAAGTTCTCATCCACTTTGAACTTTGAGGAGCTGTACTGATCTATCAACCCTCTTTCATCAGATCAGCTGGAGCTGCAGGGTATTCTTTCCAAAAAGGAAAACAAAAAACATAAAAGGCCAAGCTGTAACAATGCAATGAGAATGGAAGTAAGATCAAGAGGCACACAATAATAAACCTCAAGCTTAGCAGCAGACGTAAAATGTATTCAGACAAAAAAAATGAAACATTTTTGTGAATTTTAAGGCAATATACAAAGTTCTTGAATATATTAGCAATATTAATTTGTTTTAGTTTTTGTGCTATAGGGATTCAGAGTCCCTTATGCCTGTGTACCTCTGCCTATTTAAAGGAAAACAGACAGTTTATATCATATTAAGTGGCATATTAAAAAATCTTACAAAACTGGAATATAAATTTAAGTAAATATTGCCCTTTTACATCTCTTGCCACCATTTTGCGATGGTCATGTGGTTTGTTTGTGTGTACAGTGAATTGTACGATCCCAGGGGGCTGTCCTTATTTTTTAAAATGGCAATTTTCTATTTAGGATTACCCAATGGCACATACTACTATAAAAGTATATTATTATGAAAATGGTTTATTTACATGAAGCAGGATTTTACATATGAGCTGTTTTATGCAATATCTTTTTATAGAGACCTACATTGTTTGGGGAGTATAGGTTTCCTTTTATCAAGTCACTGTCTTTTCTCTGTGAGCTACAGTATACTATAAGTAAACTGTGTGACTTTCCTTTCCATCTTGTAAAATTTGCATCAAGATATTTCTACAACAGAAACAGTAGTGCAAGGTGTGCAAAGTGCAAAAAACTGCAATGATTTTTGCACACTGAGCTCCAGAAATTGAGTGCAAAGATCTGGGTCTGTCCTATGAACACAGCTTATGCCTACATGCACCTCTTGGTGCAAGAAATGACTTATTTGTTAAGGCAGAGCCTTCTCTTCCTTATGGAAATGGAATATGCAGTATAGGTCTTGTTTATAAACGTAAGTGTAAGGCACAAAAATACATGTAAATCACAATGTGCTACTACTGGTCTTGTATTGTTTTCCCTTTAAGACGTTCCGCTAGTCATCCGACTGGTTTTCTCAATTCAGAAGCCATGTATGGTTAGCAAAATATCTTCGAGGAAAAAGAAAATACAGAGTCCAGTTGATTTGACTTATTACTATAGATATATATGACCTGGATGAATGAGAACTTTCCCAGACATACAGTACCAGAAGACACATTTGCTATTATGGATCACTACTTTGGGGCCTATTTAACATAATGTGCCAAACAATAAATGCCACAAAATCAGTGCAATATGCTTGAAATAAATAAATGACAAATGAATCCAAGTGTGTGTTCTATTGTATGCCGCCCGAATGCCAGATTTGTCACCTTTAGTTTACGCCACTTCAGATCTTGCGGAATCTATTAAAGTCAATAGGAAAAATTCAAGCAGCAAGTTACGTGGGGAAAAAGCACAGAAAAAACACAGAAAAAACTGTGATGGACTTAAGGGGTTGTTCGCCTTCCAAACACTTGTTTCAATTCAGTTGTTTTTAGATTGTTCCCCAGAAAAAAAGACTTTTTTCAATTACTTTCCATTTTTTACGTTTTTTCCAAAATCTAAGTTTAAAGTTGAATGACTGATGTTTGTCTGACAGCTCAGTAATTCAGGTGCAGACTCAGAATGGTTACAATTTTGCAACATTAAGTTGATACATTTCTCAGCAGCATCTCTGGAGTATTAGCAACTATTGTATCAATTCTAACAGCTGCCTGTAATGAAACCCAGAGATTCTGCTCAGCAGGGACAAAGATAAGAAATGTATCAACTAAATGTATCCATTTAGAACAGTTTACAGGGTCGTTGACCCCTCCTCCCAGAGCTGCTTCAGAAGGAGAGAAATTACACTTTACATTTCAATATTAGAAACACAGTCACACATAGAAAATGTATTTCTGGTGATCTATCTGAAACCAACTAGTTGTTTGAAGGTGAACAACCCTTTAATATAGTATTTTCCCATAAGGCTGCTTTTGTTTATGCCAGATTTTTACACAGAGCTATACATTCACCAAAAATCAATACACAGCTTGATAGGTACACCATTTTTTGCACCATGATGCCTGGTATAATTTGTCACAGGTTTTTTTTACATAGCATGATAAATAGGCGCCTTTGGGTCCAATGCAACTTGTGCACAGTCTAAAGAGGAGGTGGCCTACTGCTCTCCCCCTTATATATCTTCCCCTAGAGGATCCCCTATGTAACAGAACTAGAAATAACACTATTTACATATCATAAACTAATTTCAATATCTACTCCTTGCAAGCATATGTATGAATCAGGATTGGTTATGCATAAGAAGCCCCCCTTACATTACCTGTGCAGGAAGGGGGCTGAGAGGGGCCACATTGCAGAAAGTGCATTTACGCTCACTCGCCCTCAAAGAGCCAAATTTTCGGTTTAAAAAAAAAACAGAAATCCAACTCTTAATGGTACCACAAGTGTTTTTTGCCGCTCCTGGTAACCTGAGGGGCACTGCTGTCTGAGGCATGTTTTTCAACTTGACTCATTGGCACCTCATTGGTCTATTCTTCAACATGGCCAAGTGTTATATTCAAAACTAATTCAGTTTACAAAGTATGTTTTCAGTTCCTTCATAACTATCCTGTCATTTTCCTGATGCTAAATCTAAAAGACATAAGGGGTTATGTTACCCCATAACTATGTAAAAAAAAGGCACTACGTTTTCCCAGGAGCAGGAACCCATAGCAACCAATCAAAAAGTAAGATATACTGGTCACCTGTTAAAATGCAAATGTCTTAATTGATGCATGGGAACTCTGGAATTAAATATGGAAAACTGTATGAGGACACTATGTCTGGCTCATGGTAAGAGATGCAATGTACATTAGTAACAGCTGGAATACTATGCTAGATCTTAGTGATGTCCAATGGCATGTCTTTCCTTAAAAAGGATGCAACTTCAGACTACTTGCGCAGACTGGGGATTATACTTCCCTTTATATCAGCATTCAATATATAGACACGCCTGCTTTAGCTATTATATATTCTAGTTACTAATTACTATCTGAGAATGCTGTAATGATAACCATTCTTGTGCTTGCTGTTGTTCATTTGCACAATATCATCTTAGGGAAAGCGAAAGCTCCCAGGAATGCTATGCAGGGTTTCTGGGAAAGAAAACACCTTTCCTGTTATGTCCTGTTGGACATTAGAAGCAAAGTTAGGGTACATGGTGATACACTAGCGATGGGCAAATTTACAGCGAAATTCGTGAAACAGTGAAAAATTAGTGAAACGCATTATTTTGACGCCCGCGACAATTCTGACGTGCAATAAAATCTTTTTGATGCAGCAGATTTTTTTTTGCTTCCAGCAAAACGCAGAAATTTGGCACAAATTCGTGCCTGGCGAATTTATTCGCCCATCACTATGATACATGTGTCTATAAACAAATAAATTCTGCTTCCAAAACTGGGTGTCTGTGCATTATTGTAGCTGTGGGTTGATGGCACACGTATAAAATAGATAAACTTTGTGTCATAATTTATTTATTTTCCTAAGAAAAATGTATTGTTTGTGGAGCCAAAAGTGAAAATCCCATAAACCCAAAGGGACAGAGTTACTAAATGGTAAATATGAATATTTGAGGGGGTTATTTATCAAATTTTAGAGTAATGTGAATTTTTTTTTCTAATAAATGAGATTTTATTTATTATTCGAATGTTATATTTATGAAAAGAATTGAACGTCTAAAATTTCGCTTGAAATCAAATTCAAATTGAGTTTTCCTCTGAAAAAAAAACTCGACAAATGGAATTTTTGAAGGCGCAAAAATTTTTTTGTTGCTCAACATTTTTTTCTCCTATTTGAGTGTATGGGGCGTCATTTTTGAAGCAAAACTTTGCAAAAATTTGGCTCATTACTACTACTTGAACATCTACATCTTCAAATAGTTGAAGGGATCTCTGCCATTGACTTCTACATGAACTCAGCAGGTTTAGGTGAATAATAGTCGAATTAGAACTGTTTCCGGGGTCGAGGTGTGATAAATCTCACATTCAAATTTGAGTTGGTGGTTTTTAAATTCGAATTTGTGAGTTTTGACCAAAATTTTTTTTTGAATTCAAATTCAAACCTAAGTAAATCTGCCCCTTGGAGTATTTCAGTAAAACTTAAAATTCCCCACAATATCGCCAATTTACTTAAAGGAGAGCAGGACAAGTTTTGGATAACTAACTTTGCAATGGTGACAATGCAACAGTGTGCATGTATATTCATTATCTAGAAACCCATTATCCAGAAAGCTCCGAATTACAGGACTGTCTAGACTCCATTTTAATCACATAATTCAAATATTTAAAAAGGATTTCCTTTTTCTCTGTAATAATAAAACCTTGTACTTTATCCAGATTAAAAGGTAATTCATCCTTATTGGAAGCAAAGCCAACCTACCAGATTTATTTAATGTTCAAATTACTTATGGAGATCCAAATTACGGAAAGATCCCTTATCTGGAAAACCTTAGGTCCTGAGCATTCTGGATAACATGTTCCATACCTGTATTTAACATAACCAACTTGTTCTAAATGTTCAGAAGGAATTCTGTTTTTACCTGGATTTTAGTTCCTCCATCACTTCTAACCTAATCTAAAGGTTTTTTTTTCTTTCCAGCTGTCTGTTTTTCAGAATTTTACTTAACTGTTCATTAATTAATATTTACTTACTATGAGTTGTAAATAATAACAGAAGGAATAGAATATCTTTGGTCAACAGCCCAATATCCATAAAGTATGTTTGTTATCGTGAGACAGAGATAAATAACCCAGAATGATTTTCTTGTAGCTTACTAACATGGTGAGTATTGTAGGACAATACAACCTTTCATTGGCCATACACAGACAATATTGTTGTTACATGTAAGGTTGGTATAATTATTCTTGTGTGAATCTGGCCTGATATTATCATACCATGAATACTGGTTTTTCTGCGATCAGACACGTTTGAAAATTTCAGTTGCGCCCCTTGTACAGCATGACAGTATCTATGTGTATGATCAGTTTTAACTTTATATGCTAATTTAAATGAGGGAAGTATTTTATTAATAAATGTTAACCAGTCAGATACTTTTTTTTAGCATATTGTACATATTCTTCTATTTAATATCTGTTAACTTTCTTTCTTAGTAAGAAAATAAATGTATTTTTCAGTTCCACAAATGAATTTCAGTGGAGCAGCTGCCAGGAAAACAAGATGTCCTCTCTCCTATCCTACTAACACTTTCTGTTCCTTTCTCCTAGACAACTTGCCTTTCTTCCTTAAAGGTACACTCTAACTTAGGCACCTTGGCCTTCTGGGATACAATCTGATGTTCCTTTCTTTGTCTGAGATGTAACCATTGGGAAGGGAACCATCTTAAAGTGTGGTGCATTGCGGGCTATGCTATGTCCATTACGGGTCATCATGTTTTTATTTATAGCAGTGAACGGTACTGAGTGGGGCTGTATGCAGTCTTGTTATATCTCTTTTGTAAGACAACCACAGTGCCATCTTTTTGTGTAGCAGAGTATTGAGCATGGCGTTTTTTGATCCACATAGTGTTTAATTTTCTCTTTATTTTTTAAGACATGGTTCTTATGTGTGAATGTAACATAGGGTGTCCCAAAACCCAGAACTAACACCAAGGTCCTGGTCACAGCTCACACTTCTGCCTATAACAGCCTCCTTTTGCTTGAGGAGGTGCCCTCTGCTACCTAGATGCCAGGTCTTATAGTGGAAGGACCAAAGGGAAAATTCTGGACAGGCAAGGGAACTGAACGTGTACTAGAAGAATGAGGAAGAGGAAGCATAGTCAATGGTCAGGCCGGGTCAGTACCAATCGGGCAGAGCAGTACAGAAACAGGATACAGAATCGTAGTTGGGGTTGCAGGCTCGGTCAGAACCAACAGTAGCACAATACAGAATCGAAATCCGAATAGTGGTCAGTAAATGGGCAGAGGCCAGTACAGGCAGTGAAGTAGCAGTAGTCAGGGACAGGCAAAGGTCAAGGAACCAGGGGGACTCCACCAATGAGGCTAGTTGAGCCACTCGCCTCAGACGGCAGCACCCCCCTGGTTGCCAGGGGCGGCAAAAACGCCGCTCCTGGTAACTCTTCTAGTGCAGAGAGCGCAATTGCACTCTCTGCACCAGAGACGTGCAGCGCCCCCAACCCCCTCCGGCGCAGAAAATGTGAGCGCCGTGAGGAGGAGTGGGGGCAGCAATGGAAGGCTGCCTCAGGCGGCATAAAGGCAAGGATCGTCGCTGCAAGGAACAGACAAAAGCTGGAGTCTTTTTGGATTCGGATTTTTAGCAGCTTCAGAGCATAATAAATCTCAAAAAAAATCTATTTTTTTCTTCCTCTAAATTTGGATTTTTCTAGAAAACATTGAGGCTTAATAAATCGGCCTTTAAGACCATACCCAGTGTCAGACTGTCCCACTGGGAAACCAGGAAAACTCCCGGCGGCCCAGGTGTCAGTGGGCCCTCTTGTTTCTAACCATTTGGCCTATTTCATGATCATTCCCTATTTCTTTATGGTAAAAAAAGAGGCTTAAAAACGGAAGAATAAAGTATAGTAAGTAGATATTTAAGACTAGGAGAATAAAGAGGTCAACTGAGGAGAGGAGGAATACTAGTTTGGAATGTGGGCCCACGGTTTAAGATTTTCCACTGGGCCCATGGTCTAAGGCATGGATCCCCAACCTTTTGAACCCGTGAGCAACATTCAGAAGTAAAAGGAGTTGGGGAGCAACACTAGCATGAAAAATGTTCTTGGGGTGCCAAATAAGTGCTGGGATTGGCTATAGGTAGCCCCTATGTGGATTGTAAAACTACATTGAGGCTCTGTTTGGCAGTACACCGGTTTTCATACAACCAACTTGCCTCCAAGCCTGGAATTCAAAAATAAGCACCTGCTTTGAGGCCACTGGGAGCAACATCCAAGGGGTTGGAGAGCAACATGTTGCTCACAAGCTACTGGTTGGGGATCACTGGTCTAAGGTTTTCTGGCATCCCAGTCCAACATTGGCCTTACCTGCATTCTTCGCTACATCCAGTTACATCTACATATTACTACACAGTGCATTTGACACTATATTTGACCTGTAAACATGCAGGACTGTGTTTATAATCATCCCAAAAAATACATTTACTACATTGTATGTTTATTGAACTGCAAAGTTGTTCACTGTAAGCATTTTAGAATGTGAGCTTTCTTTTCCTGTACAAAATTATGGCCGTAGGGTACATGAACTAATTAACATTCTTGCAACGTACATAATCTATTTGCAGCATATTTATTGGGGGCCATATTCCTTGTGCAGAAACCAGCTTTACTAATTAAAACAAGAGCAAATGATGGCGTTTTTAAGCAGTAATTAAACAATGTGATCATTATCTAGCCGCTGGACGATTCTTAATCAGAAGCAGATGCGCTAACCACTTAAAGCTGATGAGCAAGTTTAGAGATATGCAGGGGTTAACGAGAGGTGCAACAAATAATAACTAAGTTGCAGTATTAGGTATGTTATGATATGATTTAGCCTTTAATCACTTTGCAAGATAATGGCACAGCCACAAACTAGTGAAAGTTTTCCAGTTATCCATGCTTGGCATTACATTTTATGCATTATTGTTTTTCTCTTAATTATTATACTAATTGCTTCCAGATTGTTTTCATACAGTAACAGTCTAGATAAAACATTGAAATGGGTGTAATCATAATTAAAAAATATGTTCCAAATCCTTTGCAAGACGTTAAGTCTAATGATGTGGGGACATCAGAGTCCTGTACTTAACAGCTGCCATGTGCAACTGGTAAATATAGGGCTTCAGTTTCACCCCATGTTGTTACCTAGCTTGCACATCTGAATTACCTGGAAGATTGAGGCATTCGAAGGGACACCTATTTTTCTTCCCAGCCTTACCTTTCATGAATACAGTGCTGCAGAATGCAGGTAGTACTCTTTTCATGGGAGGAAATTGGTCTGTAGTTGTTAATTGTGCAGTGAGAAGCAATGGATAAAATATACATGTACAGATACCCAGAGCAACCTTCAAATGTTTGTTTTTAATTTTCTGACATATTGTAAGTGTACTTTGATAGCATAATGTTAGCAAATTCCAGCAAATTTGTGGGAAGAGAATATAGACATATCATTCTGTAATACTGTATGTTGATTTTATAGCTGTCTTAAAGGGGTTGTTCACCTTGAAAACAACTACATTTAAACATGTTAAACGAGCTAAAATGAACATAAATGTAATATGCTTTTATTACCTGTAATGTATATTTTCTTCAATACAGGCTTACAAACGCTGTGATCGCCTCTGATTTGCAAGTCCCCAGTCTTGCAAACAGCTAGTGCTAGACGGTGTCGGCGATCCCTTCTGCTCTGTTCAAGCCCGCCCCCACACAGCGTCACTGTGAGGGCAGGAGCGGCTTCTGCAGATTATGCGCATGCGCTGAAAATTATGACGTCAGCGCTTGAGGTGCGGCTTTGGGCAGGAGCGGCTTTGGGCAGCCGTTTAATTGCGCATGCGCAGACATCAGCACCTCGCGCAGCGGCCAAACAGGAATATATGCGCAAGCCACTAATGCGCAAGCGTGAGGTCTGAAGTGCGCATTCTTATATTTCTTCACCTGCACGCCGACCAGAGAAGCGCTCAAGGGATTTTTTAGAAGAGAAATCCCTCCTACTTCACTACGCAAATCACCAGCTTGGTAAAAAAAGTTAAAATGAAAAGATCTTTATGGCTTTACAAGTTTTTTATATGGTCACAGAGCAACCCTTCAGCGACTTCTATATATACTTATCATTTACATTAGGCCCTAGGGGGTACATTAGCCTTATAATACATGGGTGATAGTTAGAGTTCCCTGTATAACGCAGCCTGCAGCCTTGTGCCCTTATATGGTCACAGAACAACCCCTAAGTGACTTCTAATATCCTTATCGTTTACAGTAGGGGGGTTCAGTATCCCTTATAATACATGAGTGATAGTCAGAGTTCCCTGTATAACTCAGCCTGCAGCCTTGTGCCCTTATATGGTGTGCCCTTATATGGTCATAGAACAACCCCTCAGTGACTAATAATATCCCTATCGTTTACAGTAGGGGGTACAATAACCCGTATAATACACGGGTGATAGTAAGAGTTCCCTGTATAACTCAGCCTGCAGCCTTGTGCCCTTATATGGTCACAGAACAACCCCTCAGTGACTAATAATATCATTATTTACAGTAGGGGGTGCAGTATCCCTGATAATACATGGGTGATAGTTAGAGTTCCCTGTATAACTCAGCCTGCAGCCTTGTGCCCTTATATGGTCACAGAACAACCCCTCAGTGACTAATGATATCATTATTTACAGTAGGGGGTGCAGTATCCCTGATAATACATGGGTGATACTCAGAGTTCCCTGTATAACTCAGCCTGCAGCCTTGTGCCTTTATATGGTCACAGAACAATACTGACTTCTAATATCCCTATCGTTTACAGAAGGGGGTGCAGTATCCCTTATAATACATGGGTGATACTCAGAGTTCCCTGTATAACTCAGCCTGCAGCCTTGTGCCCTTATATGGTCACAGAACAACCCCTCACTGACTTCTAATATCCCTATCATTTACAGTAGGGGGTACATTATCCCTTATAATACATGGGTGATAGTCAGAGTTCCCTGTATAACGCAGCCTGCAGCCTTGTGCCCTTATATGGTCACAGAACAACCCCTCACAGACTTCTAATATCCCTATTGTTTACAGTAGGGGTACATTATCCCTCATAATACACGAGTGATAGTCAGATTTCCCTGTATAACACAGCCTGCAGCCTTGTGGCTTTATATGGTCACAAAACAACCCCTCTGTGACTTCTAATATCCCTTTCGTTTACAGTAGGGGGTACAATAACTCTTATTATACATGGGTGATACTCAGAGTTCCCTGTATAACTCAGCCTGTAGCCTTGTGCCCTTATATGGTCACAGAACAACCCTTCAGTGAATTCTAATATCCCTATCATTTACAGTAGGGGGTACATTATCCCTTATAATACATGGGTGATAGTCAGAGTTCCCTGTATAACGCAGCCTGCAGCCTTGTGCCCTTATATGGTCACAGAACAACCCCTCACAGACTTCTAATATCCCTATTGTTTACAGTAGGGGGTACATTATCCCTCATAATACACGAGTGATAGTCAGATTTCCCTGTATAACACAGCCTGCAGCCTTGTGGCTTTATATGGTCACAAAACAACCCCTCTGTGAATTCTAATATCCCTACCTCAGTGACTTCTAATATCCCTTTCGTTTACAGTAGGGGTACATTATCCCTTATAATACATGGGTGATAGTCAGAGTTCCCTTTATAACTCAGCCTGCAGCCTTGTGCCCTTATATGGTCACAGTACAACCCCTCAGTGACTTCTAATATCCTTATCATTTACAGTAGGGGGTACATTATCCCTTATAATACATGGGTGATAGTCAGAGTTCCCTTTATAACGCAGCCTGCAGCCTTGTGCCTTTATATGGTCACAGAACAACCCCTCAGTGACTTCTAATATCCTTATCATTTACGGTAGGGGGTACATTATCCCTTATAATACATGGGTGATAGTCAGAGTTCCCTTTATAACGCAGCCTGCAGCCTTGTGCCTTTATATGGTCACAGTACAACCCCTCAGTGACTTCTAATATCCTTATCATTTACAGTAGGGGGTACATTATCCCTTATAATACATGGGTGATAGTCAGAGTTCCCTTTATAACGCAGCCTGCAGCCTTGTGCCTTTATATGGTCACAGTACAACCCCTCAGTGACTTCTAATATCCTTATCATTTACAGTAGGGGGTACATTATCCCTTATAATACACGAGTGATAGTCAGATTTCCCTGTATAACACAGCCTGCAGCCTTGTGGCTTTATATGGTCACAAAACAACCCCTCACTGACTTCTAATAACCTTATCATTTACAGTAGGGGGTACAATAACCCTTATAGTACATGGGTGATAGTCAGAGTTCCCTGTATAACTCAGCCTGCAGCCTTGTGCCCTTGTATGGTGTGCCCTTATATGGTCATAGAACAACCCCTCAGTGACTAATAATAACCTTATTAGTTACAGTACGGGGGTGCAGTATCCCTTATAATACATGGGTGATAGTCAGAGTTCCCTGTATAACGCAGCCTGCAGCCTTGTGCCCTTGTATGGTGTGCCCTTATATGGTCATAGAACAACCCCTCAGTGACTAATAATAACCTTATTATTTACAGTAGGGGGTGCATTAACCCTTATAATACACGAGTCATACCCAGAGTTCCCTGTATAACTCAGCCTGCAGCCTTGTGCCTTTATATGGTCACAGAACAACCCCTCAGTGACTTCTAATATCCTTATCATTTACAGTAGGGGGTGCATTAACCCTTATAATACACGAGTCATACCCAGAGTTCCCTGTATAACTCAGCCTGCAGTCTTGTGCCCTTATATGGCTACAAAACATCCCTTCAGTGACTTCTAATATCCCTATCGTTTACAGTAGGGGGTACATTAGCCTTATAATGTATGAGTGATACTCAGAGTTCCCTGTATAACTCAGCCTGCAGCCTTGTGTCTTTATATGGTCACCAAACAACCCCTCAGTGGGGCTCATTTATCAACACTGGGCAAATTTGCCCTTGGGCAGTTACCTATAGCAACCAATCACCGGAAAGCTTTTTAAAGCCAGCTGCAAGTAGAACAACGAATGCAGCAATCTGTTTGGTTGCAATGGGTTACTGACCATGGGCAAATTTGCCCAGTGTTGATAAATGACCCCCACCGACTTCTAATAACCTTATTATTTAAAGTAGGGGATGCAGTATCCCTTATAATACACGAGTCATACCCAGAGTTCCCTGTATAACTCAGCCTGCAGCCTTGTGCCTTTATATGGTCACAGAACAACCCTCAGTGAATTCTAATATCCTTGTCATTTACAGTAGGGGGTACATTAGCCTTATAATACATGAGTGATAGTCAGAGTTCCCTGTATAACTCAGCCTGCAGCCTTGTGGCTTTTTATATGGTCACAGAACAACCCCTCAGTGACTTCTAATATCCTTATCATTTACAGTAGGGGGTGCAGTATCCCTTATAATACATGGAAGATAGTCAGAGTTCCCTGTATAACTCAGCCTGCAGTCTTGTGCCCTTATATGGCCACAGAACATCCCTTCATTGAATTCTAATATCCTTGTCATTTACAGTAGGGGGTACATTAACCCTTATAATTCACAAGTGATACTCGGAGTTCCCTGTATAACTCAGCCTGCAGGCTTGTGCCCTTATATGGTCATAGAACAACCCCTCAGTGACTTCTAATATCCCTATCGTTTACAGTAGGGGGTACATTATCCCTTATAATACATGATTGATAGTCAGAGTTCCCTGTCTAACTCAGCCTGCAGGCTTGTGGCTTTATATGGTCACAGAACAACCCCTCAGTGACTTCTAATAACCTTATTATTTAAAGTAGAGGGTTCAGTATCCCTTATAATACACGAGTCATACCCAGAGTTCCCTGTATAACTCAGCCTGCAGTCTTGTGGCCTTTATATGGTCACAGAACAACCCCTCAGTGACTTCTAATATCCTTATCATTTACGGTAGGGGGTACATTATCCTTATAATACATGGGTGATAGTCAGAGTTCCCTGTATAACTCAGCCTGCAGCCTTGTGGCTTTATATGGTCACAGAACAACCCCTCATTGACTTCTAATATCCTTATTATTTACAGTAGGGGGTGCATTAACCCTTATAATACACGAGTCATACCCAGAGTTCCCTGTATAACTCAGCCTGCAGGCTTGTGGCTTTTTATGGTCACAGAACAACCCCTCAGTGACTTCTAATATCCTTATCATTTACAGTATGGGGGTGCGTTATCCCTCATAATACATGGGTGATACTCAGAGTTCCTTGTTTAACTCAGCATGCAGCATTGTGCCTTGATATGGCCACTGAAACATCCCTCGGTGACGTCTAATATCCTTATCACTTACAGTAAGGGGTACATTAGGCCTTATAGAGCACGAGTGATACGAAGAGTTCCCTGTATACCTCCTCTATTCATAACACAGAGTTTTGTTTAAACTGCTGCCTGATTGAGAGGGGAAATAAGGTCATAGCAACCTAATAGCTGCTAAAATACCAAACAGGAGAGGTGCTGAACAAAACGCTAAACAATTTAAAAACCATTCATAATAAAAATGAAGACAGATAACTAATTGTCGCAGAATAACAATGCCCGTATCATACTTAAAGTTAATTTTAAAGTTGAACAACCTCTAATTTACACATTATTTGTTTTTACAGGATTAACTATGCCTAAGTGTATAGTAAATGGATGCAGTCACAATACTAAGAAGAAACAAATATTTCCTAATGTTGTCCTTCACGTTTTCCCGGGAAATATTGATATTATAAAAAATTGGCTTAACGCCATGCCACAAGATTTTGGTGATATAAATGTGATGGCGCAGAAGGTTTTGGATGGAAAAAAGTCTGATGCCTTCAGGGTATGTTCCGAACATTTCACTGGTGACAGCTATACATACCAAGGCAGTAAGAGGGTACTGAAAAAAGATGCAGTCCCATCTATATTTCCTCAATCTTCACAACCATCTGGCAGCACAGGAAGTGTAGAACAATCTACATTAAGAGCAAGGAAACGACAGAAAATAACGCCTCATGGAGATATTCATGATATTACACCACTCTCTTCACCTTCAACAACATCAGTCGATTTATCAGAACTGGGTGCAAGTACTTCTGTGCAAAGCACATCAAGCACTACTATGGAAAAAATCTATCCTCAGAACCATCAAACATCTGGTGTCACTCAATTACCACCATTCTCTCAAGATATTACTATGGTTGCCGAACAAAGCATTTCAGTTCACGAGGCTGCCACTTCACGGTATCCAAAGAAATCCAAACAAAAAAATCCATTACTTGTTGATACAGGGAGCCACCCTATCTATTTTGCTAATACAAAGTCAATCGGTATCAATACCAATCCAAAGCATTTCTCTAAAAATAGAGCTCTTCAAACACACATCCCACAGAAGCATAAATCTATACAATGTGAAATTGTAAATACATCACAGAGAGATTCTTTAACATTGGACTTTGAATCAGGATTACCGAATATACCTCAGTCAACACCAATCAAAATCCCACCTCCGGAACACGGGCTTGCAACCCTCTTTAAATCTACTGCTTTTGATCAAGGTCATTCTAGTGAATCTCAAATCCATATAATTATCAACCTTTGGAGGAGACATTAGAGACAACTGCAGAAAGCATTGAACTTTCAGGTGCTGATCGTCTTGATGAGTCTTATAAGCCCTCCATGGAAAGCTTATTATTAATGGAGAAGGAGCAAGAGGAAACTATTAAAGATTCTACAATTGACTCAAATGTATTCCACCAATCCAAAAATCCAGACTTCATAACAGAAAATAAGTTTATGGTTTTTGAGTCATGTCTGGATACCCTTCTTATGTCTTCAAGATGCAAGGGAGGAATCAATTGTCCCCATCCAATAAAAACATTAAGAAGAAAATTATTGGCTCTTTCTTAAGTGTGTTTGCAGAATGTTATGATGGACATAAATTCCATCTTTGGGACAGTCAACCCAAAAAAACAGAATGCCAGTAGGCAATATAATGATGTCTGCAGCTATTCTTCTGAGTGGTTCGAACTATAGTAAAGTAAGTCACATGAACAAGATACTTGGTTTGAAACATGTTGGCAAAACTACTCATTATCGAAACCAACGCACATATCTTTTTCCAACAGTCAATCATCACTGGCAAATGGAGCAAAAAGAAACTTTGAAAGAAATTGGAGACAAACCAGTATGTCTGTCCGGCGATGGGCAGTGCGATAGCCCTGGTTTTTGTGCAAAATATTGTGTGTACACCTTTCTGGAATCTACAACAAAGAAAATTGTACACTTCAATGTTGACCAAGTGTCACCGGCATCATCCTCTGTGGCCCTAGAGAAGAAAACATTTAAAAAAACACTCACAGAACTGTTGAAAAAGAAGGTTAACGTAAGGTTGGTATGTACTGACAGGCATAGTGCTGTAAGGAAGGCGATGAGAGAAAAATTTAAAAAAAATCCTTCACCAGTTTGACATATGGCACTTTGCTAAATCCATTGGCAATAAGATTGGCGTTGCAAGTAAGAAGAAAAGTTGTCGAGAATTAGCACAGTGGATTACTCCAATAAAAATCATCTTTGGTGGGCAGCCAGAACTTGTGATGGCAATGTAGACGTCCTCCTTGAAAAATGGTGTTCCGTCTTGTATCATGTAACTGGTGTTCACCGATGGAAAGTTGGACGGCTATACCATGAGTGTGAGCATGAGGAGATAGAAGATGAAGCTGACAAACGACGACTTTGGCTAAAGAAAGGATCGATTGCACACCTCAAGCTATGTGAAATTGTAGAAAATCGCACAGTGATAAAAGACATAAAACAGCTGTCGGAATTTTGCCACACTGGTGAATTGGAACTATACCACAGCAATGTGCTTAAATATCGTTCAAAGAGACACCACTATTTCATGGATGGTATGATTGCAAGGACACAATTAGCTGCTATTGATCATAATAGGAATGTGCATCGTGAGCAAGCCCGTCTACAAGTTAATGCTATGTCCTCGGGATCCGAAGGTGATTTGCGTCACCGAATGGAGTATAGCAAGATAAAAAAAGACTGGGTTATCAAACCAGTTTACCAGCTCAAAAACTTTGATTTTGCCTTTGACATAATGCGTGACGTACTCTCCTACTTAGCCGGTGAGAAGTGTTTCGAGTGGGAATCTGCTAATTCCAAACTTCCTCGAAACATAGCTCCAATTCCAAGGCCATCTAAAAAAGAACTGGTTGAAAAACATACCTCTCGTTTGCTCAATAATTTCGTTTTATTGACTAAAATTTATGCTTATCTTTGTAATGTAATGGTGGATTGCATTTCTAAACCTTTGCTTATGAATAAAGCGTAACTGTCCCAATATGTTATTTCATGTAAATGTCTATTCTCAAACAATATAGACTATTGTTTTAACTTAGCCAAGGTCCTGTTTGCAATAGTATTTGTTAAACTGCAGCACACTATTGTAGACAAACTTCACATCGTTGTAATCTTTATAGACAATGCTTTCACCCTAAAGTTTACAATAAATGTTTTTTTTTACATTTGTATTTATTATGCCTTATTAAATACAATCAACATTACTTTTGTAAATTTGCATGCAATGGCTTTGCATTTATTAGTCATTTACAGACAGAACTATATTAATAATGAAAACCTTTTTTTAAGTATACTGTAAATGCAAAGTAATGTAATATTTTTTAGGCAAAGTATGTATATAATTCAAAAACATTGTTTTTTCAAAAATAAAATGTTTTTCTGTTAATATAAAGTTCTCTTTTTGAAACCAATACAGTTGTAATTCTCTATTTTTTTTCCATTGATGAAGTACTATAATAAACTGTCAAAAACAATATTTTGAAATTCAAATACAACAAAAATATGAATCAATATGTTAATTATACACAAAATAAACTAATGAAGTGCTATATGTTCAGCTGGGTAGTCCTCTGCCCAGAAAAATCCCATATATTGGCCTTGAGGATCAGGAAATGTGGAGCGTACTAAATGAACCACACATGAAGGAATTGGTATACGTAAATTAGCCCCAAGGAAGCCGTGAGTCCAAGTGGTGAAAGCCCGATATGCAGCTTTACGCATCTCCCTTTAGTAAGAGAATATTAGAAAGAAATTTAGCATAAAAGTAAAGACGAGGCATGCAAAAATTAATTATTATGTTTGAAAAATTTTTGAATTTCATTTTGATTGTTTTAATTAGGTTTAGATGCAAACTATGATATAATTAATCCCTATTGGAGGCAAAACCAGCCTATTGGGTTTATGTAATGTTTACACTATTTTCTGATAGATTTTTACAGTATGAAGATCCAAATTACAGAATTATCATGAAAACCCAGGTCCCGAGCACAGGTCCCATACCTGTATTGCGAAATGCGGCCAAAATAAAGCAGCATTTGCATTAGTGCGTCATGCCTGCACATGGCATAGGGATGTCATGGGGAAGTATGAATTACTTTTAGCGATATAAAATTTAGTTATACACTAATTTACTTTTAAATATCTTGACAGCAAATTTATAGGCATCAGCTGGTCATATTTGCCCATTTGTATGAAGGGGAATCTCACATGTAAAAGCTGCATAAATAGATTTGGATTTCTGAAAGACGTGCATACTAAATGCAGATCAGATGCATGGACAAAAAATACTATATGGCCATATACTGTAACTAAAACATGTTTTAGTGTAAAAATACAATATAGATATAGTTTACTAATCGATTGTAATGAATTCTAAAAGTTCTTGCACTTGTTCTGCCTCTAAACTTTATCATAAATTCCAGGAGATGACTGTCCAAACAATGCCTGAGCATATCCTGATTACGAGTAATGCATTTGCGCTCTTGATCCAAAAATTGTTGGAAATTATGAATTTCCCTACAGCATAGAGATTCATCAACTGTTGGCATGTCGACACAGTTACCACATCGGCACCAGTTGGTATTACCCAAACGTCCCTCAACATCTGCATCTGGAACTCTGACAGGATCCCCAGGCGCTATTTCAGGGTCATTCTGAAAACAATAATCTGCACCTCTGATATGGGCTCTTGCTATAGCACGCATCTCTGCAAACATCTGTTCTCGCTAAAATTAAAACAAATATCTGTATCTCAGTCTCTCATTATTTGTAATGCATATGCATTTGTGAGTGTAAATATATACACGCACGCACACACACACAATGCACAAATACATAGCTTTATGTATGTATTTAAACTTACCATTTCAATAACCCTAGGTTCCAGACTTGACCCTTCAGCAACAGAGCTGCCACTGCTTGATGACATTTGGCTATTACAAAGGCACCTTGTGAAGGATAAACATACAAACGGTTATAAACATGGGTTTGCACAAATGGTGACCCTTTAGAACTATCATCAAGAGTAATGTACAGTAATGTACCCAATATATATAAGTTCTTAGCAAAATAGAAGTTGCTGAGGGGGTCTCTGACCATATAAAGACACAAGGCTGCAGGCTGCGTTATACAGGGAAATCTGAGTATCAATCATGTATTATAAGGGATAATGTACCCCCTACTGTAAATGATAAGGATATTAGAAGTCACTGAGGGGTTGTTCTGTGACCATATAAAGGCACAAGGCTGCAGGCTGAGTTATACAGGGAACTCTGAGTATCACTCATGTATTATAAGGGATAATGTACCCCCTACTGTAAATGATAAGGATATTAGAAGTCACTGAGGGGTTGTTCTGTGACCATATAAAGGCACAAGGCTGAAGGCTGCGTTATACAGGGAAATCTGAGTATCAATCATGTATTATAAGGGATAATACACCCCCTACTGTAAATGATAGGGATATTAGAAGTCAGTATTGTTCTGTGACCATATAAAGGCACAAGGCTGCAGTCTGAGTTATACAGGGAACTCTGAGTATCAGTCATGTATTATAAGGGATAATGTACCCCCTACTGTAAACGAAAGGGATATTAGAAGTCACTGAGGTAGGGATATTAGAATTCACAGAGGGGTTGTTTTGTGACCATATAAAGCCACAAGGCTGCAGGCTGTGTTATACAGGGAAATCTGACTATCACTCGTGTATTATGAGGGATAATGTACCCCCTACTGTAAATGACAAGGATATTAGAAGTCACTGAAGGGATGTTCTGTGACCATTTCAAGCCACAAGCCACAAGGCTGCAGGCTGAGTTATACAGGGAACTCTGAGTATCACTCATGTATTATAAGGGTTAATGTACCCCCTACTGTAAATGATAAGGATATTAGAATTCACTGAGGGGTTGTTCTGTGACCATATAAAGGCACAAGGCTGCAGGCTGAGTTATACAGGGAACTCTGAGTATCAATCATGTATTATGAGGGATATGTACCCCCGACTGTAAATGATAAGGATATTAGAAGTTACAGAGTTTCTTGGACCATATAAGGGCACAAGACTGCAGGCTGAGTTATACAGGGAACTCTAAGCATGATAGGACTGTGCCAGCAGGAAACCAGGACGATATCTGGTGGGCCCCATTCACCCAGACCCACTACGCACAGGTGCATAGATTGTTCACAACCTGTGCCCGGATCGCTGCTCAGTTGTGCATGGGGCAGTGGGCCATGGAGGGAGGTGGATGGGGGAGCCCGAGGGGGTGAGACCAGATGCTGCAGACCTAAAGGGCTCGGGCTACACCTCTCCGACACTGACTTTGAGCATCACTCATGAATTATAAATGATAATGCACCCCCTACTGTAAATGATAAGGATATTCAAAGTCACTGAGGGGTTGTTCTGTGACCATATAAGGGCACAAGGCTGCAGGCTGAGTTATACAGGGAACTCTGACTATCACCCGTGTATTATGAGGGTTAATGTACCCCCTACTGTACATGATAAGGATATTAGAAGTCACTGAGGGGTTGTTCTGTGACCATATAAACTGATTGACTTTTAAGAGGGTATTGCCCCTTAAAGTTAGTTATTTGTATCTTTAGAATAACCTATTAGAAAATTTCAATTGGTCTTTATTTACATTTTTTGAATTTTTACTTCTGCTTCTTTCCAGCTGTAAAATAGTAGTCATTGATGCCATCATAGTAATACTATTATTATTAATAAATTTTTTTTAAAAAAAAATGGTTGTTTGGTAAATAAACTGATGCAAAAGAACTCAGTATTGAAATTCCACACTGGGGAGTGGACAGACAAAAGCAAAATAATTCACAAACAGAAAAACAGACCAATTGCACATGAAACATATATTATATACTATTTAACATTGCACTCTATTGAACTTGGGCATAATAAAAGCACAGCGATGTTATTTAAAAAAAAAAAAAACTATATATATATATATATGTGCAAATTCTGGTGCACACTGGGAATTTTCTTCAGAATTAGGATTAAGAGAATTCCCAGTATGCACCAGTAATTGATTATACCGATGCGCTTCTGGGAGCACCAGGGTATGTAATCCGGATGGAAGTGTGTGCAATAGTCTTGTATTTTGTGTGTATATATATATATATATAGATATAAATTGAAATATGAAAATGCCTGAAAGTAAGATAGTTAAGGTAAGGGAACAAAAAGGTGATGGTTATTTATATGAGATCCCCTTAAGTATCTATAGACAGATTACCTAAATGACCAGGAAGATTGTAAATGTGCACAAAATCCAGCATAGAAATACTCATGAACAATATGCAGTTGCAATAAAGTTTATTGAAAAAAAACTGAAGCCACAGATACACAGCCAATGAAAAGGTTTCTTCTGCTAGCCAATAAGTGAAAGGAAGGGAAAATCTTGCCGATGATGTCAGCCTGCTCCCATGTGACTCACACTGCAGAGAAGAGAAACGCTCCTCCCCCCTGGAAACTTTCTTGGATTCCTCTGTGAGAACTGCAGCTATTACAGTGAGTTTTAAACAGAATATTCAGCCACATAAATACATAATCATTACATAACACATATTTTCATACTCTGGGGAACATAATCTACCATTATTTGGGTAGCAGTGAGAAAAGGTGAACAACCCCTTTAAAGGGTTGAACTGACAACTCATTACTTTAAAGCCAAATATCTGTAATATCTGAATGCTGCATGGCTTTATACAAAATGTATTTTGTTCTATTTTTATTAGTAATAAGCACAGAAGAATAGCAATTTTATAAGTGTTCAGGCTAAATAGATATAATAGAGTTTCCCGTAAACATGCTTGTAGTTACTGATTTGTATGGTACAGTTTGTTATTTGTATAATTTACAGCATGACTAAGCAAGAGAGAAAAAAAGAGGGTGATTTTTTTGTTTGGGTAGGCGAAGTCTAATGATACATCAACAGTTTCTTCACCAGTGATTTTACACTGGCAGAGAAACAGCTGATTCAGCCCAACATTGGGGAAAGTTGTAATTCCCCTCTATGAGCACACAGGGAGGATTTGTGTCTAAAAATGCACTACAATCTGAAATATATCCCATACATGGGCTGACATAAGAGCTACTAACTGATGGGCCCACAGGCATCATGGTAAAGTACTAAGTTATCTTTCATTTGACATGGGCAAAGCCCATACTATTTTGAAAATAATATGCATTGCACTCTCTTATTATCAAAATTATACAAAAAGTTCAGTCCATCAACATTACTGGAAATCAGAGCTAATGAGAGGTGTTCACCTTTAAATTAACTGTTACTATGATGTAGAGAGTGATAGTTTGAGACATTTTGCAATGGGTTTTTATTTTTTGTGGTTTTTGGGTTATTCCACTTTTTATTCAGTAGCTCTCCAGTTTGTAATTTCAACAATTTACCCTAGCAACTATGCATATATTTAAATAAGAGACTGGAATATGAATAGGATCCGCCTGAATAGAAAGATGAGTAATAAAAAGTAGCAATGACAATACATTTGTAGCCTTACAGAATATTTGTTTTAGATGGGGTCAGTGACCCCCATTTGAAAGATGGAAAGAGTCAGAAGGCAAATTATTAAAAAACTACAAAAAAGTATAATAATGAAGACTATTTGAAAAGTTGCTTAGAATTTGCCATTCTGTAATATACTAAAATTCGAAGCTTTTCGAAGGGTTAATAAAGGATAAGATACTGGACTTCATAGCAAATCATAATACTATGAGTTTGTGCCAGCATGGTTTTATGCGTAATAGATCTTGCCAGACTAACTTAATTTCTTTTTATGAGAATGTAAGTAGAGACCTCGATTCTGGGATGGCAGTGGATGTGATTTACTTAGACTTTGCTAAAGCATTTGATACAGTGCCACACAAAAGGTTACTGGTTAAATTAAGGAATGTTGGCCTGGAACATAGTATTTGTACCTGGATAGAGAACTGGCTAAAAGATAGACTACAAAGAGTGGTGGTAAATGGAACATTTTCTAATTGGACCAGTGTTGTTAGTGGGGTACCGCAGGGCTCTGTACTAGGTCCCTTGCTTTTCAACTTGTTTATTAATGACCTGGAGGTGGGCATTGAAAGGACTGTTTCTATTTTTGCAGATGATACTAAATTGTGCAGAACTATAGGTTCCATGCAGGATGCTGCCACTTTGAAGAGTGATTTGTCTAAACTGGAAAACTGGGCAGGAAACTGGAAAATGAGGTTCAATGTTGATAAATGCAGGTTATGCACTTTGGCAAAAATAATATAAATGCAAGTTATACACTAAATGGCAGTGTGTTGGGAGTTTCCTTAAATGAGAAGGATCTAGGGGTCTTTGTAGATAACACGTTGTCTAATTCTGGGCAGTGTCATTATGTGGCTACTAAAGCAAATAAAGTTCTGTCTTGCATAAAAAAGGGCATTAACTCAAGGGATGAAAACATAATTATGCCTCTTTATAGGTCCCTGGTGAGGCCTCATCTGGAGTATGCAGAGCAGTTTTGGACTCCAGTCCTTAAGAGGGATATAAATGAGCTGGAGAGAGTGCAGAGACTAAGTGCAACTAAATTGGTTAGAGGGACGGAAGACTTAAATTATGAGGGTAGACTGTCAAGGTTGGGGTTGTTTTCTCTGGAAAAAAGGCGCTTGTGAGGGGACATGATTACACTTTACAAGTACATTAGAGGACATTATAGACAAATAGCAGGGGACCTTTTTACCCATAAAGTGGATCACCGTACCAGAGGCCACCCCTTTAGACTAGAAGAAAAGAACTTTCATTTGAAGCAACGTAGGGGGTTCTTCACAGTCAGGACAGTGAGGTTGTGGAATGCACTGCCGGGTGATGTTGTAATGCTGATTCAGTTAATGTCTTTAAGAATGGCTTGGATGATTTTTTGGACAGACATAATATCAAAGGCTATTGTGATACTAAGCTCTATAGTTAGTATAGGTATGGGTATATAGAATTTAATTAAAAGTAGGGATGGGTGTTTGTATGGATGCTGGGTTTTCATTTGGAGGGGTTGAACTTGATGGACTTTGTCTTTTTTCCACCCAATTTAACTATGTAACTATGTAAAATTTAATTCAAAGGTGAACCACCCATTTAACATTAAATCCATTTATTGGTATTCTTTCACATAAAACACAAGGTATGTGCTAACTATCATTTATGGGGGACCTTATATATAGAATGATGTGATAGATTTTGGTCCTGTTGCAAAACAGTAGCTGCATTTTTTACTGCAGTTTCAAAGTAATGCAATATAATAGTAGATGGGGTTGAAAAAACTTGCATTCATCCATCAAGACAAAATTTGTGTGTAAGTGAAAGTTGCTGAACTTAACTATCTTATCCTGAGGAAGGTGAAAATACATTAAAGGCATATATGCTGCAGTCTAAGCGGTAATACAAATGAAGGCAGCACTCCAGTAAGAAGGAACAGCATATTTATTTGCCAGGCAGCTAAGGATACAAGGCCTTTAACCCTTGATGAAACAGTCACCATTATCCACACAATTATTATTATTATTATTATTATTATTATCACACAATGAGAAGCTCAATTAGACAGAGAAATAGTATAGTATAGTATAGTATGTGACAAAGAAGGTACTTGCGTGGCACCCCCAGCTTTGCGCCCTAGGCACGTGTCTACTCTACCTACCCCTAGTTCCGACCCTGGCCATGATCCCCAGCACAAACACCCATCCTGGGTAAAGCTCAGTCTCACCTACTCCCTAACTCTTCTTGACACTCATATCAGCTCTTAAGCTTTCTCACCCGAAATCTCATGAGATTTTCAGTGCAAAATCTCATGAAGATATCACTGGAATTACCAGGTAGGGATTTTTTTCTAAAGACACTATTTAGCTGCACCCTCTGCCTCTCCCCCCAGACAAGCTCAAATAGACACATCGATCAGTCAGAGGATTTTTCTTCTTTTTTTTTTCCTTTTCATTTTTCTGTTAATTTTGTAAGCAAGCAGGTTTGGGAAGGCTTAGCCTCCCCAAGCCTTAATGAAAATCGGCCTTTGTTTGTAAACTTATAGTTTATTTACAGAAATGACTTGTAATGCCTCTATATTATTCTAAAGTGTAATTGTACCTGAGTGCATACCAAAGATCATCACTGAAAGCCAGAAGAGTAATTTGCTATTTGAGATGCAAAAGGGCACAAGCACTGTTACCCAAAGGAAAGAAGCTCATTGCAGTTAGATGAAAGAATATGGCTTAATTCACCTGTGCAATTTTTTTAGTAAATGAGCCAAGCTCATTATGTGGCCATACAGCTATCCCTGCTGCTTCCATAAACTTGACCAATTAGGATTTCAGTGAGAGGGAATTATGTACAGTTCTAATGCATTCATTTGTATGTACATAATTAAACAAGTAAACCTGATGGAATATCATTTACCTACTTAAACTATTGCTTGTGCTGGGAAATGTAGAATATACAGTGGCAGCATTCTCACAACAAGGTGCAACATAGATCAAACAGCCAACTTTGGTACCGAAAAGGTTATTCTTCTTAGGTTATTCCCTAAGAATCAACTCTGAGTTCCTAGTCTTGGGGTCCCAGTACTAAATAAAATATTGGCCTCATATAATGACTGAAATATTATTATGAAAAATAATTACTGAAATATGGTTTAAGGCCAATGTTTGCAAAAAATACAAATTCACTAAATAATAGCTTGTTTTCACTGGCTTAGTAATACCTGAGACAAGGGACTTTTAAGCAGTAGTATCAATTTATGGAAGATATTAACTCTAAAATGTCACTGTGCTTTTCAAGCTTTAATATTGTAGAGTAGTGATGGGTGAATTTCTCCAGTTTCGCCGAAAAATTTCCGAATTTCCTGCGAAATTTGCAAGGAAATTGACGTTAAAGTCAATGGGTATCCAAATAGTGTTGATGCTGCAGTTTTGATGCAAGCGACTTTTCAGACGCGCGTCCAAATTTTTTGGTGCCGCCAAATTTTTGTGGGCGAATGTTCACTGGAGTTTTTCAAATTTATTCGCAGAAATTCGCTGCAAATTCGATCCTGTTGATCTCTATGACTGGAGAGTTTTTTGTGTATTGCATTGTATATATGAGCTATATGTTCCATGGTGTATTCTTTTAAAAGGGGATTGTTCACATTTAAATTAACTATAAGTATGATCTAGAGCAGTGCTGTCCAATTTATATGGTACAGAGGGCCGGAATTTTTCTAATCTACATGGTGGAGGGCCGATAACGGAAGCCAGTGTTAGCCACTCCCTGTTTTAGACCACACCCACTTTAAACCACACCCATGTTACTGCAAGACCATGTCCCCCCCATTTGAAAGCTGGAAAGAGTCAGAAGAAGGTAAATAATTGAAAAATTATAAAAAAAAAAAAAAAAAGAAATAATGAAGACCAACTGAAAAGTTATTTAGAATTGGCCATGCTATAACATACTGAAAGTTAAAGTAAAGGTGAACCACCTTTTAAAAGCTATTTACATACATATTAACTTAAGAAATCCAAAATGCCATGTTCGAGTGTGCAATGCACATACCTGTCATTTGAAACTGTTAGTGAAAGGGTATATCTTTCCTTAACATCTGGTAAATAGTAACCTTTAGTGAAATGGGACCAAAGAGGCCACCTTACCGTATTACTTTACGTGTACTTGGAATTAGGAATGCACCGAATCCAGGATTCGGTTCAGGATTCGGCCAGGATTCAACTTTTTTCAGCAGGATTCGGATTCAGCCGAATCCTTTTGCCTGTCCGGAACGAATTCAAATCCTAATTTGCATATGCAAATTAGGGACGAGAGGCAACTCGTTTGACTTTTTGTCACAAAACAAGGAAGTAAAAAATGTTTCCCCTCCCTATCCCTAATTTGTAAATGCAAATTAGGATTCAGATTTGGTTCGGTATTCGGCCGAATCTTTTGCAAAGGATTAGGGGGTTCGGCCAAATCCAAAATAGTGGATTCAGTGCATCCCTTTTTGGGATACAGAAAACATTTAAGCAGGATAATGAAACAGTTAATGTAAATGGTTAGGATATTAAAAGTTATGAAAAACTAAATTTTATGTAAACCAGGACACAAACATAAGTATGTTCCAGATTTATAGGGTGTTTATGGTGCAATATATAAATATTAAGGGATTGCGTGTATTCCACTGCCACAAGGGAACTAGTAATGAACTGTATTCACAATTATAATTTTATAAGTATAACACAATAAACCAACTCTAGTATTATCTCTAGTAAGGAGGAAAGTCGCACAGTAGTAGGACTTGTCCTTGAATGGTGATGGACCATTTTTGTCTGTCACTTCTAATATCTGTCATAGGCAATGCATGATCCATTCTTTTTAAAGGACAAGGAAAGTCTAAAATAGAATAAGGCTAGAAATGCTGTATTTTGTATACTAAATATAAACATGAACTTACTGCACCACAAGCCTAATCAAACAAATGCTTTCAAAATTGGCCACAGGGGCTGTCATCTTGTAACTTTCTTAAACATCTTTGCAAGACTAAGACTGTGCACATGCTCAGTGTAGTCTGGGCTGCTTAGGGATCATCATAAACAAAGCTGCTTGAGTTCTGCATGGCTGTTCATAAGTATGATTGTTTCCCTGCTCAGCAGTTAGGGACCATCTGAAAATTCCTATCCGCAGCAGTAAATGAAGGGAGAATTTGACTGCATACAGTCAGATTTCTTATAAAAAACGGTATACATTTTTTAATCAAAGTATATTGGAGATAGGTTTCTTTTTCATTAAAGAAAGTAAAAATGGGATTTTATTTTTTTGCCTTTCCTTGTCCTTTAATGAGAAGTGGGGAGAAGTGAAAATGGGCATTTAGGAATCTTTTCCTTAGAACATTTCATTAGTCAAAATGCTATGTTTGCCATTTGCCTTAGAAACAAACAATCTAACCTATACAGCTGCCAAAAGATGAGGTGATTGCCTTCCTAGGAATAACGTTTGCATATACAATGCAAAGGGGAGTATATCTGGACATTGTTTTCTTCAAGCAAAAAAAAATGCTATGTTCACATTATATCCTTTGTGCCAATGTAAGGCCATCTGCAGTATATATTATTGTGAAGCTTATAATACTGTATACTGCAGACAGGGGAGGAATTCATTTTAGCGTTATGTATAAATACAACATTTTCTTACTACTCCCTTTGGTATTAGCTGCCCTTTTCAAAGCAAACACTATCAAAGAAGATGAGACAACCCCTCCTTCCTAGTATAACTGTCTATACAAACACAGGTTGCCCATAGAGTATTACAGGTATGACATATCAAACAGCCTCATTAGATGTTCCCACCAACAGATGTTCCCACCAGCATCTCTCTAAAATAAATTCTGATCTGTCCTCTTCTATAGGTTGGCACTGATGATGCCATTTCTATTATTGCATGTTCTGCTGTTCCCAAAATATTTAATAAACTGAATTCATGGCACATAAGCAGTACAAACTAAATTATAGGACCTTTGGCACAGGAAAAAAGCAAACCTTGTCAAGTCAAGGCTTGTGGCTGGGTCCCATGTCAATGTTTTGGGTAAGATGCTTTATTTCCCACATGTGATTCAATAAAACAGAATATATGCAGATCATATTTTCCTCTGGTCACATATTTTTTCATAGGCTGGCACCTCCCTGCATGGTTGCAGTTTTTTGGAAAAAGTGTCTCCTGACCAAAGCATTAGTCTCTCAGGCAGGTCCTCTGCCGTATCTTGTATAGGTGACAGCTCTAACACCAAGACTAACATCAATTTAAAGGCAACATTAAAGAGATACAGGGTGCAGATGAGTTAATATTAAAAAAGGTTTATGTTGCCTTTAAAGATTACTGGATTAACTGATTGCATTCTTCTAAGTATGAAGGTGTCAATATATTGCCCTCAAAAAAGAGGAAAACAAGACATTTTTGTTGCTTTAAAAAAGCATGCATTGTAACACAAATATGTAATTTGACAAATGTGCTCACTGGAAGCCACTTAGGGAGAAACAACTAGGATGATGTTGAATTAAATGTAAGCAGTCTCTAAGTGAGACACAGTTCTTTATCAGTATGACACCTGGGCTAAATAATACCAAATTAGTCCAGACAGCAGAATTGAGGTTGTACATTATTAATGTGCAAATATTATCTCAGTGACACGTATCTCTCTGCCTGTCCTGCTTTTCATATCTGTACTCTGCTAACACTTCTGGACTTCCACATGATGATAATTGCTATTTTTTGCAATTGAAGCAGCAAAAGCTATAAAGGGCAGTGAAATAGGAAAGGTTACGATGGCCAGTAACTAATATCTTTTAAAACAAAAAAAAGTTGGAAGCTATAGAGAAATATATACCTTTTTACATGATATAGAATCATGATAAATAGTAGATAAATATCTTGTCTTGTGTAGAGCTTTTATATAGAACACACTTCTAGCCTATGGGGTGCCGTTTGTCCCAAATATATTCCGTATACAAAAATATCCCGATTAGTGATGGGCGAATTTGCGCCGTTTTGCTTCGTGGAAAAATTTGCGAATTTCGCGAAACGGTGAAAAACTCGTTTTTTACGCCGGCGCCCGTTTTTTCGTAAAAATTTTTTTGACGCCGGCAAATTTTTGCTTCACGAATTTATTCACTGTCGGCGAAACGTGCAAATTCACCGCGAATTCGCACCTGCCGAATAAATTCGCCCATCACTAATCCCGATAAAACATGTACAAAATAAATATTTCTATTAAAGAATGAGAACAAAACCTGGTTTATGCATGAAAAGAAATTAAATTACAAACTCCATTCTGTAAATCTTAACAAGCAATTTGTCTCACAGATGTATAACATCCATGAAGCAAACGCAGTTATGTGTAAAGTTACTTACAGAATGAATCTGGTATATGTGGCTCAGTAAGGCAAGTCAGTGACCCACTGGTGGAAAAAATCCAGCAGCACACTGTTAATTTTACAAAGGTGCTCAAATGCAGAATTTATTTAGCCCATTTAGCATACAAAAGGCAATGCTTCGAGCCAACCAGGCCCTTTATCAAGCCCCACTGACCCACTGGTGGATGGAGTTTAGCTGCATAGTCTTCATGCAAAATTCTGAACTCACTCTGGGAAAATTCTGCTTGTTTTTCTAATTCTATTATTGTATGATATGCACCTGGAATGACGCTGGGCAAGGAGTTGTGCAGTTCAGATTTAGCAGTATAAATAATACAATGTCCTAATCACCAAGGCTACATATTGTACTACATAAACTTTGGGGGTCATTTATGACCACAATATTCATGTTTTTTTAACCTCAATGCAGTGCTTTCGCCATAATGCAGGTGCAATTGCAGTTGTTGGGGAGAGATTGCCTGACTCTATTCCATCCAATGTGCTACAATTTGCACAAGTATTATTATTTGTGCTTTTACAAAAATCAGACCCATTTGCTCTTTTCTAATATGTGACATGCCTGTCACAATTGTGGAGTTGTGCTCTCTAGCGCTGTGCCCCCCCCCTGACCTACTCTGATGCGAAAGGGGCATGCACGGTGCATGTAAGGGGGACAGCATCATAAGACCCCTGTCTGTTATAAATTAATGTAAAGCACTTGGTAGCTTGCTGCTGTGATGTAAATAAATGATGATCCCCATTAAATTACCACTGCTTAAATTACCCCTTTTGTTTGCACATAGTACTCAAGAGTGGCTGAATTGTATTGCACCACTAATTACGTAGTAGTTGAACTACAGCTACTAGGAGACTTCTCATAAGACCTTCATACTATACAGAATGTGCACATGATCAGTCCAAAATCTATGGCTAAACCAATTATGTTGAATTATAGCTAAGCATATTATGCTAAAAGCTAATTGGTGCAAGATTACAGCTAGGAGGAGATAGTGGAGCCTAACAATCATATACAAAGCTTACAATTGACTTTGAGAGTTTCTCAGACTTTAGTGAGGGGATAATAGGCCTGTTATAATGATGGCTTGGGTTGCAAGATCATAAGTGTAAAATTTGGCAAGTTATGAAAGTTTGAACACATTTCTGTGGTTTTTATGTGTTATTATGGTTTTGCTAATGAAGTTGAATTGCCCTCTAAGCTGCAAGTCACCCAAAGACCTGCTTATCTTAATTTGCTACAATTGTTCCTTTGCTTTTCTTGAATTGTTACAAATGTATCTAAGTGCACATGCCACATATTCTGGGCTCTTTGCCAAAAGCCAATTAAGTTAGAAACATTGTATCTTTTTCTTGCTCTTCAGAGCAGAAGATCAAAGAGAAAGTAGGGATATTTCAGTAACAATCTGAGACTGCAGGTTGAGCTGTCAAAATCGGGATTGTTCCGCAGAAAAATGGGACAATTGGGAGGTAAGTCATAAGAACAGGAACGCCCTTAACCAAAAGGCCCACACAAGCAGGTTACTACAATAGTCATATCACCTACAATTATCATATTTATGTTTTGCATGCTTTTATTTCTCTTGAATCATTATCACAACACAACATCAGTACATTTGTAAGAACTTCCAATTAAGCAAATAATTGTAATTTTTAAAGCAATTTCCTTTAATAAAAAAACAGTACCTTGTGCTTGATCCCAACTAAGGTGCAATTACTACTTGCTGGAAGCAAAACAATCTTATTAGGTTTATTAAGGTGTTAATTAAGGTGAGAATGTTCTCACTATGTACTGAAAACCACTCCAACCAAATCCTCACAGACATTACCCCCTATTTATCAATACATTTCAACAAAATTTCTTGTGCGGGAAAAGACTTGAAAAAATCGTGAAAAAATCTGAATCGTACATATTTGTGAGACTTTTTGGTTTATCCCCTGAAAACCACAAAATCTTGAGATTATTAAACAAAACCCAGCACCGATCAGGATATCTTCCAATTGCAAACGGGACATCTGCCATTGACATCTGTAGTACATAAACTCAGCAGATCTGAAATGGAGTACTTTTTTATTTGGACTTTTAACACCATTGGGTTTTAATAAATCACAAAAAAATGTATTTATTTTTTTCTGCAAAAAATTGTTTTCCCCTTTAAAAGTCTGACCTGAAAAAATTTGACCTTAATAAATGACCCCCGTAATGTTTTGTTTTTTCAGATGTAAAGTATGGCGATATAAACCACAGAAAAATTCCTTATCCGGAAAACCCTGGTCCCAAGCATTCTGGATAAAAGATAGGATTGGGATTAGCTAGGAACTCTAAATTATTGTAAAGATTTATGTATGTTTCTTTACACAATATTAAAGTGTTTTGCTTATGAAATTGAGAATGAATAAAAGTATGTGTATGCAGATTCCCCTGGGAGTCCCCCCTGACTTGGATGGATTCTGTTCTTGAGCTAGCCTTGATGCTACTACCTTGACCTTGAGGAAGAACCATACCATTGGTTATTTGAGTAGTACTTTACTCTTCTGTGCTGTGAAGAGATATCTCTATGTTCTCGCCTTTATGCACATAAGTTCTTATGTCATATGTTACCAAGTTTATAAAAACTCTGTGAGTTCTCTAGTTCAGAATTCTGACTCTTTGTTATTTCAGAATCCATGGAGCTTGTGTCAAAGAAACATTATCTTTTCACCTCAAGTAGTCTACGGTTCTTGAAGTTCCACAACAAAATAAAGCACTGTGAAACACACGTTTTGTATTACAGGTATGGGATCCGTTATCCGGAAACCTGCATTATGAAATGCTGTCTCCCATAGACTCCATTTTATCCAAATAATCCAAATCTTTAAAAGTGATTTGCTTTTTCTATGTAATAATAAAACAGTGCCTTGTACATGATCCAAACTAAGATACAATTAATCCTTATTGGAAGCAAATCCAGTCTCTTGGGTTTATTTACATGATTTCCTAGTAGACTTAAGGTATGAAGATCCAAATTATGGATCTGGAAATCCACAGATCCCAAACATTCTGGATAACAGGTTTTACATATATAACATGTCTGATATTGGCAGTTTGTCAATTTTGTTCTGCAGGACCTGCTTCTGCGTTTCTGTATCTAGCATTTGGTTATCTCTAGCTCAGGTACCAAGATTCTGTGCCGTTCCATTATTAATGTTCCTTTGTCATTAACTGAGAAGAAACTTTGTTGAAGTGCTACATACACAAGAGAAACAGCAGAAGGGACAAGGTGCCGTGTTCCACAGGGGAGTGCACTTTAGGACATATCGCTACTGATAAGAAAAGAGGGTTCATTCCCCCAAGTATATCTCTGTACCCTCACTCTGTCTTTCTGATAAACTGGCAAAAAGAAATTCTGAGTACATTTTTTTGAATCCCATTTACAGCCACTTTTAGGGTTATTGGCGGTTGGAGTAATTTAGTTAATTAAATGGACTGTCATTTAACGATTTGTAAACAGCAGGCAACCCTCGTTAGGAGAGTTGATCACTTTCCCCTAATTTACAAAACCTGATGAATTTTTCATTTTCAAAAGCCCTTCTCCTATAATTGTATCCAAAGCACAAAAGGCAGCCATGCTGAAGAGGTGTAGTCTCTGATCCACACTCATCTCTGCCTCTAAGTCTTTCTCCTCCAGTTGATCTCCCCAAGTTTAGAATGTATCTGTGACATGCCACCATATCTTTCCCCTTTCTGTGTAATTCACTATTGCTGTCTAGTATGATGCTTTCTCAGTTCTATAGGTAACAAAAATTGATCTCTCTTCTTGTCCCCAGCACAAAGATGGATGTGTCTCTCTACTGCAGCTGCATCCAGGAAGGATGTACATTGTTTTCAGATATTGGATTTCCAAGGAGGTTTTCTCAATGCTGATTATTTGCTGGACAGGTTCTCCATCACACCAGCTTAGATAAGGAGTTTAAGATGGAATAAGTGAAAGATGACAGAGTAGAGGGGAATATTCAAATGCAACAATGCTGTATGCATCATCACTATTATTTATATAGAGTTATGTGCAGAGAACAGGGGGTTTCATAATCCTCCAGTGAGAATCTTGCCTCCTCTATGTATACTCAATGTCATGTGATTTTTGTTGTAGGCATTACAATTTTTTAATCAAACTCCAAAACAGCTAAATGTCAACTTTTACTTAAAGGGGTTATTCACCTATGCAGTTTGTTTTCATTATTAATTCATTTATTTTTTATTTGAATAGAAAGAGGAGTAATAAAAAGTAGCAAATAACAATACATTTGTAGCCTTACAGAGCACTTGTTTTTAGATGGGGTCAGTGATCCCCAGTTGATGTTTCATGGCCTTAAGCCACCTCATCAGAAGCCAGTATAAGTTGATACTACAGGGCAGATTATAAAATTTTGATGCTAATTGCACTGGTTTGCGTGCTGCCAATGTAGTAGTTATCTGTATTAATTACTAATCAGCCTTATATTATGACATTTATATTCTATGTGTACTGTATATTGTGAGCCGTTCCCTAAGCTCAGTAACTAACAGCAGCACAGAGCATGTACAGTGAATCAGCACTGCAACATCTTCAGAGACACAGCCTTTACTTCTAAGGGCTGGGACACACTGGGCGATTTGGGGAGATTTAGTCGCCTGGCGACTAATCGCCGCGACTTTCCACGACCAATCTTCCCCGAATGCTTCCCCTCTCTCTGCGCCTGGCTAAAATGAAAAATCGCCTGCGCTAATCACACGCGGCGATTCGTTTTCCGAAGTCGCCCGAAGTTTCCTCGTGAGGCAACTTCGGAAAACGAATCGCTGCGTGTGATTAGCGCAGGCGATTTTTCATTTTAGCCAGGCGCAGAGAGAGGGGAAGCATTCGGGGAGAAAAGTCGCTGCGATTAGTCGCCAGGTGACTAAATCTCCCCAAATCGCCCCGTGTGTCCCTACCCTAAAGGGCTGTGGTTGCCTTGGGCTGGTACATAATGTAAAACATTTCTAGCTAGCTCTTTGGTTAAGCTTTAGTTCTCCTTTAAGAAAATAAGAACATATGAAAGTATATACAATGTGTTCTATTTTTTCTTTAACTGGATGTTAAATTCAACGTGTATGTGAACTCCACTGTCTGGAAAAGAGAGCACCATATTTCCACCATGAACACATAGAGACACATTTATAAAAGGTCAAATTTCTAATTCATGTGAGTTTTTAAAAACTCCCCTAAACTCCCATAAATTTGAAATTTGACCAATCGAAATGTATTGATTTTTTTAAAATCAACCTGAAAACTCGAATTTGAATCAAATTTGATTCTAATTTAAAAAATTTCCCGGGGCAGACACATGCGCATTAGAATGAAATAGGCGGCTTTTTCATTAAAGTTTGGTTTTTACTCTACTGCGAGAAGACCAAAGAAGCAGGAAATGGTTCGCTCCATGGTGCTCGCTGGAAGAACCCTGGGCCGGTGCAGTTTTCTGTTGATAGGAGCACCAGACCGGGATGTCAGGTAAGTAAATATAATCACTTGGGGTGCCTTACTTTTGGCACCCCCAAGTGTAAATTGCTTTCCTTCTCCTTTAAGAAAAGAAAATGTTGAATATGACCCCAAAATGAATGGAGATGTTACTGTTGGACCATATGAAAGCTGAAAGCTGGAAGCTTGCTGACCCCTTGGAAGGAAATTACATTGCATATTCTGTACATAACATTGCCTATGAACTGGATTTTTTGATACTTATAGACCCAAATGGGAAGATCAGACTAGTGAGAACAAATACCTTGGATGAAAATTGACTGAAACATTTAATATGAAAAAGGCTTTGTACTGAAGGTTACTGTTCTACAACCACTTTTAGTAGCTGTTATAATACAACAAAGAATGAAAAACTTGATTGAATAAAAATCTGAATGATGTCGTTAAGTACCTGCAAACTGATCACCTGTACACTGAGAGGGCTTAAAGTATAAACCAAAAGCGAACAATACCATTAAATGGATGAGTGATTAAAAAAAAGCTAAACCATGTCCCAATAATGAATTAAAGCTAGGCAATACTATTCATAAATCCACTGTTCCCCATGAGGTCTGACTTATCTGGACCTTCAAATATTCAAGTATAATAATTTGATTGATTTACAAAGCACAGCGTGAACTCTCTGCTTGGCAGCAGTTTAAAGTACAATGTAAAATCATATTAAGTAAATAGGATTCTAGCAAGCAGCAGCTTTGTTGAAGTGAGTAAAGCTATAAAAGCACAGAGAGTCAAAAAGCCATAGGCAAATCAGGGGTGGCAATCTCAATTTTTACTGAGAGCCATGGATAGCTTGCAGACTGCATGAACAGAAAAAAACATCATGTGATGTATTTCATGGTACATAATGTGTACCATTTTCCCCTTCAACAAAACGTAACCACAGATGTAAGACGATCCACCAATGAGAAAGCTATTTACCAGCACAATGTCAGCCATCTTGCACATAAAGATTATTGTGTTACCGTAACTTCATGAAAACACACTGTAATCAACCATTAGGAGAGAGGGCATACTTCAGTGTCTTATGACAGAAAAGCTGCGTTGAAAGATTCAAGCTGCGATTTTAATAAAGAACATGGATTCAGATGGAAAATAATTTTGCATTTTAATGCAGCCGTGGGCGCTGGAGAGATTTGTATTGCTTTGAACACAAGTCTGACTAAAGCTTGAGGAATGTTACAATCATTCATAAAATGCAGTGTATACTGTGATTTGTAGTGCAGCAACATTTGGTTAAAGTTTGGTTGAGCAAACAGTTCTTGCATCCACCTATGTGAAATACTTTGTTTAAAATGGTTTTGGTGATCCATACTGATAGGCATAGCCATTACCAAGACAATATATACTGCCTCTCCAAAAGGGGTCCAACATGAAGGCTATCAATATAAAAACAAAGTATTCTAATGTATTTATTATACATGTCCATAATCAGCCTTACACATTTAGTGCTGCAAAGCACTTAATCATAGGCTTTGCGTAGAGATGTAAATTTGCCAGCCCACATTGTCTTAGTGATGTCTATCTGCTCCCGCTGGCTTTAAGTTTGGGGCTTGCAATCCAACATAGACGTATAGGTAGAACTAGATAGAGCTAAAACGGACCAAATGTTGAAAACAGTAACCATGTAAAATGTGTGGTCATGGTGCACCTGCCCTGAGCCCTCAGTACAGGGAGCAGTAAACCTTAACCAATAGCACTCCAAAGGATTCCACAAGGGGTCTCAAAAATAAAAGTAAAGTATTTTATTCAAAGCTGCAATAAAAGATCATCATGTGCATCTGCCCTAACAGTTTCAAGTCCATTGCTATTGCTTGCAATCCAAACGCAACCTTTTTACTGGTGAGTGATTCACTATACCGCATTTTGGGGCTTTACTATGTATGAACATGTTGGGAAGTGCAAGGTTAAAGTGTGGATGTGATCGTACTTCTGACAGTTGATTTCTGAGCTCAGTGTATCAGACACTCCATACAGGTAGCGTACTGTAATCCTGCCATCGATCTCCAGCTTCTCCTCTTTCCAGGCCAAGTACATAGTTCTTCCTGACAGGTGAACAGAGCTGCAACGCTCTGGTGCTGACAGATATTGATCAAAGATATTTGTTAGGCTTTGTCAATAGGGCAGTGACAATGAGGACGTCCCTTGCCTGCAGAGAGATGGCTGCACACACAATAACGTTAGATGGCAGGTTTGGGCTTAAAACTGAGTCTTTAAAACTTTAATAGACGCTCTTTGATTGGAATACACACCACGTGAAATGATGCAGCAGCAGATTTTGGCCCTGCTTCCTCTATCACACTGCCTGATTAATGACGTCTAATGAAAAGCAATGCAGAGATAAGTGTATTTACTGTTCTTCACAGGGAGGCGTCGAAGTAGTGATGAGGCTGGGTGATTTCCTGAAAGGTTTTAATTCCATACACGTCCTTACCCAACACTAGCTAAGGTTATGGCTGTCAATAAATAGGACATAATTGCTTAGCTACAGCAGGGGGCAAGATTAAATCTGTATACACTCCAGTTGAAGGCAAATCTTTAATCCACCCTCTGTATATAGTATAAAAGTCAGAGTTCAGTCAGCTGGTTGCAAAATGGTCATTGCTTATGTAATGTTTTTGTTGCTGCAGCTATTTATGGCTATTGCTGCAGAGAAGATGCTTTTCATGCGTGCTTCAGCTTCACAAAATCAAAACATTGGGAACACCTTACATTTTAAGGTGGCCATACACGGGCAGATTAAAGCTGCCGATATCGGTCCTTTAGACTTATTGGGAAGCTTATCTGCCCATGAGTGGGGGCTCCCGACGGGTCCTCCCGATCGATATCAGCCCAAAAATTGGCCAGATATCGATTGGTCAAGTTTGATATTTTGTACGATTCAAGGCCACATCGGCTAGTTGGAGCCCATTCGTAGTATTGTAATCCGATTGTTCGCCCCAGGGCCGAACGATCGGGTTCATCCGATATTGCCCAGCCGTTAGTGGACATATTGGGTTAAGATCCACTCGTTTGGCGAACTTTCCAAACGAGCTGATCTTATAGTGTATGGCCACCTTTACACCTTGCAGGGTGTACTTTAGCCATACAAAAGGAATAGGACAGAGCATAAGCTGAATAAAACTCTGTAATTTCTTGCAAAAAATTGTCACATTTAGCAATTGGATGGGCAATAAGGTCCTAGCTTTTATCACACGGCAAGCTTTGGGAGACAATATAAAATTTTTGGTTAAAATGTTATGCACAAAAAATTAAGTAAAAACAAGAGCCCTCTGGGCTGTGAGTTTAGTGAAATGGATGCAGCAGGTTCAGGAAGGGATGATAATAATGCAGATCTCTTGTCAAAATTTAGCATATTCCCAAATATTCCCAGGGGTATAGTAGCCAAGGGAAAATATTCATTCCTTATTCCTAGAATGCTAGAGGTATCAATGGGATGTGGAATGTGATCAAAGAGATAAGCTTATTGTCTCCATTGGCCTATCTCCTATAGTGTTAATACTTTACTAATGTGAGGTCTACTTTTAGTCATGTTGACCCATTATGATCGACGTCCATAAAATCATTTTAGCATTCTGTTCCATGGAAAATATTACTTAAATATTATATTGATTTATGAGAAAATGTATATTGCTATATTTAACAAACAACTATTTCTTATGTAACATTAACATCAATATATGAATGAAAAGCATGAAATAAGAGGGTGATTTAGACAAGCTGTTTGTTGTGTCTGGAGATCTACTATTCACTAGCTAAAGGTCTACTGGTAGATCCCGATCTACCTTTTGGGCACCCCTGTCCTACACGCACTGACATAAGCACTTTGTGATGCAACTTTCTCAGTACCACAACTCCCAGAATCCCCACACAAGTAGAGCTGAATGAATTTTTCTCCAAAAGCTGCCACGGATACTTCCGGCCCTCCTGCTGCATGATGCTGCAGACCTGATGCCACCGTAGCTTCATTGTTGCTCTGAGATCTGGTATTCCAAAGGATGACTATGCTCTTTAGGCCAGTAAAAAGATGGCAAGTGTCTACAATAGTTTGCCCTTGACCGTGTAAAGTTTCCTTCCACAATTAAAGCTTCATTAATTTTTTTGTTGATAATAATGCATGCCATATTCCTGCAAACTCTCTGTGATAGAATTTTTAGAGCCCCAAAAATGTATTATCATAAGTTTCAGGATGATATTGCTGGACAGATGTAGAGGCAATTGCATTTACTGTAACAGATATTCTACCAGTGGCAATTAAACACTGCTAGTGAGACAGAAAACTGATATAGGAAGTAACATTTGTATTAAGACATAATACAGGTCAAGGGGTATTTTTTATGTTCGCTGATAGCACTTACTGCTGCCAGGGGCGATCCCTCCTGCATTCGCTTTGTGAATGTTGGGCAAAGCTACGATGCATATTGTTCAAAGAAACTTTGTTTCTAGTACTTGCTGCTTGGGTCAAAAGTCTTAATTGCCCCCTGTATGCACTTTGCAGGGAGACTCATCAGACCTCTGGTAAAGTTAATATTTTTTTTATGCCAGGAATCTGTCATTTTTAGTTTAATGTATCTGTATACAGAGGTAAAGAACACTTAAAGGGCATGTAAAGTCTAAAATAGAATAAGGCTAGAGATGCTGTATTTTGTATACTAAATATAAACATGAACTTACTGCACCACAAGCCTAATCAAACAAATAATTTATGCTTTCAAAGTTGGCTACAGGGGGTCACCATCTTGTAACTTTGTTAAACATCTTTGCAAGACTAAGACTGTGCACATGCTCAGTGTGGTCTGGGCTGCTTAGGGATCGTCATAAACAAATCTGCTTGAGTTCTGCATGGCTGGGAAGTAAGGCGGGGGCTCCCCCTGCTGTTCATAAGTATGATTGTTTCCCTGCTCAGCAGTTAGGGACCATCTGACAATTCCTATCCACAGCAGTAAATGAAAGGAGAACTTCACTGCATACAGTCAGGTTTCTTATAAAAACGGTACACATTTTTTAATTAAAGTATATTGGAGATAGGTTTCTTTTTCATTAAGGAAAGTAAAAATGGGATTTTATTTTTTTGCCTTTACATTCCCTTTAAAGACTGAGAGCTCATTCCTTCTCTGATGAAATGGGCACAACTTTGTTCAATTTACAGGTATGGGACCTGGTATTCAGAATGTGCGGGACCTGGCGTTTTCCGGATAAGAGATGTTTCTGTAATTTGGATCTTCATACCCTTCATACCTATAGATATGGGATCTGTTATCCAGAATAAAATGGAGTCTATGGGAGAGGGGCATCTACATGTGCATACACTTTTCCCCATTCTTCAACTATTCCAATCTATTGGATGAAGGCATTGGAACAAAGGAAGGAGGGTATCAAACTACCAGTATCAGTATATTGCATCTACACATGCATGGACCTGAACGTTATGAATAAGGTGGTGGCACTTCTGGAAACACACACATTGATGTACCACAAGGTGGGACATAATTCAAACCTACAATGACTATAATGAAACTGCCCTGAAGCACATGATTTACCAAAATGAACACCAATTAGTATCTGTATTGCTAAACTGCGTGTACGTTGCAGACCATGCTATTATGAGAAGACCTAATATTATGCTGGAATTCTAGAGAAAATGCTGTATTTTGTATAAAAAAAAGTCAATTTGCTTGGTTCACAAAAAAACCCCAAAAAACTTCTGCGCTGAAAAAAAAATTGGCAGCATCTCAAACACATCGATTTTTTTTATTAGGCTTACATATATGCAAGAAAATACATCTGCTAATAAAAAAGAGGATATGTAACAAACACCATATACTGATTTTAAAATTGGATCCTATTCTATCCTAGTACAATGGAAGGAAAGACAAACATCAGGTGTATGATAAAAAGTGACAGATTTGTTATACTGGGAACGAGAAGTAGTTTTGTGTATCAAGCAGATACAGAATGCAATTTGTCTAATCTCTTGAGCCAGAAAGGGACCGACTGCTTCCATCCCTCATATTACTGGCTAAACTCACATTGTTCCCCCCCTCCCAAAAGAGCTCACAGTAGACCTTGTATGGCATCTTATTAGAATAAGCAAAGGAGAGAAAAAGTGTTATCA
This sequence comes from Xenopus laevis, assembly GCF_017654675.1. Lineage (NCBI taxonomy): Eukaryota > Metazoa > Chordata > Amphibia > Anura > Pipidae > Xenopus > Xenopus laevis. Next base: position 71,881,776 of record NC_054384.1, read on the forward strand.
GTCAGATTGAAAAGAGAATTGTGTGTCAGGGACAGAGACCAATTTTTAACCCGCTGCATAGCAAAGCATTAAAGGTTCTCCACCTAACTTAATCTCACACCATTTTCGTGGTTTGTATAGACCAATGACATTGAAATTAGCAGTTTATTCATCATAATATTGATTATATAATATAATATTGATTAGCTATCAAGACCACAGACTATTGCTGTCCAAGTATTGGTTTAGCCTAAGTCTACATTTTTCCCTTTGAACTATTAGATCCCAAACCCACAAACTGGATTTATATGTTTTTAAGGGCCTGTATAAAAGGACAATTTGAACTGTGTTCATCTATAGTCTATAGTGTTTCCAGTGGCACTGGGATTCTTGCTGAGGCTACAATATATTTACCAATAATCACAGCTCTAACTTTAGCGAGCAGACATACTCTCCTAAGGGCAAAGGCGCACAGAGCACTTGCTCCTCTGCTCTCATCCGCATCTCAGTGTGTCTGCAGTGAAAAGTAAGCTTATGCCTGAGTACAAGTACATGGAGCAGAAATTAGTCCCAAAAATTAAAATTTTGGGATCTCTGTTCCTGGAACAAAAAACTGCTCCTATTAACTTTAAGAGCTAGATTTCTGGTTATTGAACTCTCTACACTAGCGATGTGAACCCCACTGGATGCCCTCCAGCTCTGGAAAGGTGAGTGCGGGGATTGGGGGCAGCAGGGGGGGGAGAATTGCCCCTGTACCCGGGGGGACAACAATGCTTTGGGAAGCCATTTGACGTCCAAGCCTGTTAGGATTCTTGAAACCTACCTGGTATTTCAGTGATGCCCTTCCAGATTTCTGGGGGGGGGGTCTTGTACCCATACATGCAATAAGGTTCTCCGTTTTTTTGGGTGTGTCCAAGGCAGCATAGCCTAAGACTTGTTAATAGTACTTGTAGGAATTCCAGAACATGAGAACAATAAAACAAATGTCAGTCAATTTAACAGTATACATGGAATTAAACATCCCATTTAATGTGGTTGTGGGCAGGATGTGGGTCAATGTGTAGCAGGTACTAAAGGGGCGAGGTGGCAAACCTAAGGGATAGATTTATCAAAGGTCAAAGTGAAAATTCTAATTTAAAAAATTCAAATTTCAAGCTAATTTGTGTGTATGTCGACTAGGGAATAGCCAAATTTGACTTTGACCATTCGCCACATTAAACCTGCCGAATTGCTGTTTTAGCCTATGGGAGACCTTCTAGAACCTATTTGCAGTCAATTGGTGGACTTTGAAAAAATCAAAGTTTTTTTTGGGGAAAACTTTGAATCGTACAATTTGAATCGTACAATTTGAATTTGATCAAAAACTGACCTCTTCGATCAAAAACATACCTATTGGGCCAAAAAAAACCTTTGATTTAATTTTGGTTCGAATTTCGAGTTTTTCAAATTCAAAATTCAACCCTTGATAGATCTGCCCCTAAGAGTTCCAGTCCACTGGTGTCAGGATTGGTCCAGCACTGATAGGGATTAATTTATCTTTCTCCCTTCCTATCAACAGCAAGGGAAGGCCTTTTAATAGGCCGTGCCCCCCTTCAATTATTGCCTGAACAAACAGGGTTTGTTGTAAAAATCTTGTGTCTAGTAGCAATTCTGTTAGGAAGTTTATATAATTCTAGAAAGTACATTTCATTTGGCCTGACTTTGATTAATCTCCAGTCTTCTGTACTGGGTATGATTCGGCTCTCTTCTCTTGTTAAAATTTTGTAAATTTTTGTAAATATACCCTGTACTGTGAACTTCTGATTAAGCCAAGTATGGCTTAGCCTATCCCTCTACATTGCATTTACTAAACCCTTGGTGCTGCATCTCCATAAATAGTATATAACCCTGCCTGCCTGACTCTGATTTGCTTCCGCCTCATTCCTCCTCTGAAGCTTGTGTTGTAAAACTGCCGGCTCTGTAAGAATGGCTTAGTACTAGCACAGCTCCTGTCGCTTGTATATATTCTAAAAGAGCATAATACAGTTTAACTTTTCATGGGGTCCCAATGAATCCTTCATCTTAACAATGTTGCTCAGGTGAAAAGAATGGATCCCACTAGATCCTCACTAGCCTCTACTAGTCTCAACCTTGGCCCAGGTTATGCAAAATCTACAAGGTCAAGTTCAGCAACTACAAGAACATGAAGCTCAAGGTATGGCAAGCCTTCAAGTTGTTCCTAGTGTCCCCTCCTCTGTTCCTAAGATGTCTGTGACAAGTTTTCAGGCAAAAAGGCCAAATCACTGCATTTTCTTGTCTAACTGAACCATTTTCAAAATGACAACACTAAGGTTGGATTCATACTAACTCTGCTCTATTTGGGCCTAGTATACTCATTTGTTCAGTATATTCATTTGTGTAAAATAAAAATCATGGCAAAATTAAATATCTTTTGAAATCCTTCCCTCCTTAACCTTTAATATCATTCTAGTATTTCTGTGGTTGGTTAAAAATAATCCTACAATTGATTGGATAAAGGGAACCCTGTAATTTTCTCCTTTCACCCGCACTACAGTGTATGCCTATGACTGCCCCATTGATCTTTTACCTGACGCTAAGGTCCCTTATGGCAGAATATTAAATTTATTAGAGCCTGGAATTTAAAAATGATATACTGGAAAATCTACCTCTTCCTACCCAGCCAGTGCATCCAGCTTTTTATTAAGAAAAAGGATGGTACCTTACACTCTTGTATTAATCATATTGAAACAGGTAAAAATCAAGAATCTACCACCTTTGCCCCCCCCCAGTTACTTGATTGCCTGGGTGAATCCAATATTTTCACCAAGGTAGATCTGAGGGGCATATAATTTATTTTGCATTTGTCAAGGCGATGATAGAAAACTGCCTTCAGAACTAGATAAGGACATTTTGAGTATCTTTTCATGTCCTTTGGTCTGTGTAATCATCTGTCTTCATGGTATTCAAATTTTCCCCCAATAATCTTGATCAACATAAGATAGAAGATTCAAAGGTAGTGTTCTCTAGTTTGGTATAGATAGATCCTACGATTTATTTCCTTGGTTTTGAGATCTCATCCTAAGGTATTGCTCTTCTCTTAAGGAAGTGCAACAATTTATTGGGTTTGCCAACTTTTATAGGAGGTTTATCCATGAGTTTCCTGCAATCAATCAAACCAATAAGTCAGTTAACTCCTAAGGATGCTACTTTTAATTGTAACTGTACTCCTCAATCTGCTTTTGTCAAACTCAAGACACTATTTACCTCAGCTCCTATTCTGTTTCACTCAAATTCACAAACACCCTTCGTTGTCGAAGTTAACTCATCTATTGCAGCTGTTGGGACTGCCCTTTTTCAAAAGCAAGGGGATATGGATCTACTCCATTCTTGTGCATTTGTTTATTACACACTTAGTCATGCAGAAAGGAATTATGACATTTACAATAAGGAACATCCAGCCATTAAAGTTTTTTCTAGATGGAGCAAATGATCCCATTCCTGTCCTGATTGACCATAAAAATCTAGAATTTCTCAAGTGTCAAAAGATTAATTGCTTGTAAGACTAGATGGGCTGTTTTTTTTAGATTTAATTTAATCACTTACCAACCAGGAACTAAGAATGGGAAGGCTGATTTTTGTTCCAAAGCTCCGGGTTTGGGACAGGTTCAGTTAAAAATGGTTATTTGCGGGGGCTTTGCAAAGACCAAAATGCATCATAAAGAGACAAAACCTGATACCCATCTTCCATTTTTCTCCCTCCCAAATATGAACCAAATTACAAGCACCCCAGGTCCAATATAGTAAAACACAAGCATTACAAAATCTCTGGAAAAGTTCAGTAATCAAGGGTAAATCATTTGGGGTGATCACAATATTGAGCCCCCAATAACAAATACAAGGATGAGTAGATTCTTTTTAACAAAGAAAATCCAAGCTCAATGATAGAGAGGTAGATGGACAAATGAAACCTTTACTTCAGTCTCGTCCTTCAGAACCTCCAAAATGTCTGCAAGTTACAGATTGTTTTGGAGTTAGCGGAGCATATTGATTTAGAGTTATTGTTTAGAAGGCAATTCATTGTTACCTGAATTGTAAAAGTATGACATTGAAGCCAGGAATAATCCAAAATAAAAGGGTTTATGGGAATGGAGACTATATATATATGTATACACAATGTTTCAGAAATCGTCTGGGACTTTAATGGGCCTGAGGAGATGGGTGAGCCATTGGCAGTTCGAATTTGAAATGTATTTGCTTGCTTAGCAGGCCCGTCACAGCCCGTCCCCCACCTGAAGGTCATTATTACGGGAAAAAAAGTTGGCAACCCTAGCCACTAACCATGTACCAGTAAGGTACAAAGTTAATGTTTAAACAAGAGCCAGACTGTAAATAATCTCATTTGTTATTTAATGCTTTCCCTTCTTTGTGGTTGCCTAGGACAAGACCTGTCTGAAGGCATAGATCCTGTCCCTATGGTTAATATAAATGGTAGTTTCCAGGTTGCCTCAACCTAATGGGTTATCAAAGAGAACAATCATTCCCACAATGTCAAATTTGTTTGATGACTTAATACAATTGTATTCCCCTAGGTCATACAATAGGTCTTCAGCTCCACCATTTAAGGAGTTAAAATAAGTGCAGAAGTGCACAGTTTGCTATATCCTTATTAGATGACTCCAATTGTTCTCTGTTGGGGAAGGAGGCACTAATGCCCTCTTTTAGTAAGAAATACACTTTGCCACTCATACCTTACTTCATTCTCATTGCCCTGGAACATTCATGATGACTTAGGTCCGGTAAGTAATAAATGGATTCAGGCACTATTCTGGACACTGATAAATGTATATAAACACAGAAGCAAGGGAGATGGATTCAACACATAATTTCTTAAGGCTGAAAACTTCATACACCCACAATGTGTTGACTTAAGGATCAATCCACAATTTATCTCTTGAAAAGACACAGTTAGAAGAAGACATATTAGAGGTAGTTAGTGATGGGCGAATACATTCACCAGGCATGGCTTCACAGCGAATTTCCGCGTTTCGCCATCCGTGAATAAATTCGAAACTGCAGCAACAATTCGCCAGCGAAAAATCTGATGTGACAAAAAAAAAATTGCGTGACAAAATTATTCAGACGGCCATTGACTTTAATGCATTTGGACAAAATAGTCACACGTATAAAAATTGCTGCTCGCTTAAGAATTGTTGTGCGTCCACATTATTTTGATGCCGAATGTACTTAATGCGTTTCACAAATTTTCGGAGTTTTGTGCATTTTTCTGCTGTTTCGCAAATTATTCGGTGAAGTGAAATGGGACAGATTCGCCCATCACTAGAAGTGGTACATAATGCTTTTTTCTGTATACGTGTTTAAGTGGAGTGTTTAGAAACCTACGGTATATATACCAAAAGAAACTCAGATAGCACTCACAGCAGCAAATGTACAGAAACCCTTAGTGTGTTTTATTTAGATCACCACACAATGTTTCGGGGGTTGTTCCCCCTTTCTCAAGTTCTCTTAGAATGGGAAGCAACCCCCAAAACGTTGTGTGGAGATCTCAATAAAACACCCTAAGGGTTTCAGCACATTTGCTGTTGTGAGTGCTATCTGATTTCTTTTGGTATATATGGACTTTCTAAAAAACCTCATGCAGCAGGGTTTCCAGATTGTGCACCACCACTCATTCCATATAGAACTGAAGATTTTTGGTCATACTAAATTACCATTTGTTTAGAAACAGAAACAGTATTGTTGTTAGGGAATCCTCTTATGTTAAGGTGGCTGCTACCCATGGAAATCTCGGATAAAATTTATTGAGCAGCATTGCTTTGAGTACCAATCTCTTATTGCTAGACTAAAACTGCCATGAGTTATGTAATAAAAGGCATTAATGTTAGCCCAGGTGCAGTACCCATAGAAACTAATCAGCAAGTAGCATTTACTGGTCATCTCTTTATAAGCAACTCATTGGTTGCTATAGGTTACTGCTCCTGATCAAACTTAGCACCTTTATTACATATAAGGGCCAGAATCCTATATTGGCATATACTGACATCCTGCAGCATTTAAGTAATTGATGCACTTATTTAATGGCAGTTACTGGGCTAAAGGTGTGTGAGCAAAAAAGAAGGTTTGCCATTAGCCACTTATTTGAAATGGTAGAAATCGAGTAGGCTAGAATAGATATTCTTACCATTCCACTCGTTTGAACATAAACAACTAATGAAATATGCACCTTTATGAAATCCTTGTTTCTCAGTTATGACACCAAATCCTTTAGAGTTGGACAGGTTATGTGACAATGGATTAAGACAGACACCTTATTAAACATCTTGCAGCAGGTTAGAAAACAAGGACATGAAGGAAGGTCAAATCTATGCTGACAGGCACTACTTCTGTACATCAAATTAAACCTGGTCACTCACAGTCTCAATTACTGTCCATGAATTGCACCAACTTCTGGGGGGAAGAGTCGTTTATTGGCAATTTTGCAAAGCAGAAAGATCAAACGATAACAATGTGAAGGTCAGGAGATCTAATCTGCAAATGTTTCCTAAAATGACAGGGTGCTGGATCCGAAAAAGCAATTACGAGTAAAAGAGAAAGGTGGAGATTATTGAATCTTCGATGCAACATAATTACCTTACACAAATATTGCTCAGTTTAGGAACATATAGACTTTTTGTAATTGCACTGAAAATAGACTCTAACAGTATATTCAGTGACAACTTTCCAATTAAAGGGAAAATGTTAAATTTGTACCTCCTTCAGTGCTGATTCTGGTACATACAGTATGACTCAGGCAGTACTTTACCCGAGATGGCAATAAATCAGCAAATCAGAACAACACTGTTGAAAGGTTCACGTTCATTTGTCAAATAGAAGGTTAGGCCATAATATGTATCCAACAATGAACAAGCAGAGGTAAAACTTTGGTGCTTTTTTTAAATTTGCATCAAATAGATCAGATAGTGCTGAAGTGCTGTTGCGCCAACTAGTCTAAAGCCATGTTGGAATTTATTGTTCAAAAGTAGTGTTTGGTCATGGTATGAATAATGAGAGTTTAGGATAAGCCCCACTGCGCTCATATAATGGATGTAGGTGATGGGCATTGAGTAGCTCTGGGGGAATGAAATAATAGTATATGCATCAGGCTGGTTGTGCCAATCTCTAGTCTAGCATCTTCTGTATGCCAGTGGCCAGACTAAGGCGGAAGGTCCTGACAGCACTAATTCACCTTCTTTCACCATGTAAATTCTACCAGTGCAAAACTGTGAATATTCACCAATGCAAGAGCAATGAATTTTCACCAAGAGAAATCTCTCCAAGTTCTTTATACTAATATCTCCCATATGTCATTTGTGTATGGCATAGATTCTCTAATGAAATGTTTTTTCCGGAAAATGTGAAAAAATTTAAAAAAATTAAAAAAAAAGTAAGCATAATTTTGGTGTAATATGTGTGCAATGACATACTGATCTTTTTTTTTTTTTTAGAAAATGTAATTAATGAATATGGATGTGTAGACATCCAATAAAGGGTACATGTTCCCTAACAGTTATCTTCTGTTGAGACACAATTGTATTTAAAATATACAAAGAATAGCCTGTACTTTGCTTGTAAGGCTTGGGGGCTACTTAGTAAATGGTTAGTTGACAGATTGGGTAGTAACACTTTTGCTCTATAAAGATGTTAGGTTGTTGTAGAAACACTACTAACTAAAGTTAGCATGTCTCTATATGCCTGAAGAGATAACATTAATCAAGGTTTTCTACCACATTTGGTAAAGTATAGACAGGGCCAGGCCAAGCCGACTGTGTGCCCTCGGTAACCTGGTTGGCCACCTCACTCCCCCCATCTCTGTGTGTATAAGCATGCACCATGATGTCACAGGAGTGAGTGGCAGAGAGGTGGGGAATGCAGCAGAGGGGAGGGGAGGAGAGGAGAGGGGGCAGGAGAGCAAACATGGAGTAGGAGTAGTCAGAAGACCCTATAATGGGCACCTACCCAGTTCCCCCCTATTGTTGCTCCCTAGGCAAGTGCCTCTTCTGCCTACCCCTAGTTCTGGCCCTGAGTACAGTAAATATGGGACTGATTTACTTGTATGTAAATCAGCACAGTGAGGCATTGGTTATCACCGATGGCTGCCTTGTAGTACTAGGGTTATTTTGATTTCAGCCAGAGCACAATTTGCAAGGTATTTATATGTTCTCCCATGCCTGCATGGGTTTGAGGTGCTCAGATTTCTTTCCACACTATATAAATTATATATAAAATAGTAGCTAAGACTACACCAGTGGCATTACACATAAATGCCTTTATCTCCTTGCCAGGGCCAGATTTCCCCCATGCGGGACCCCTAGGCCATATGGTCCTGCCCCCCCCCCACTTGCAGATACACCAAAAAACTGGGGGCTGTACTGTAAGTCCCCAGTGCTCCTTAGGAATGCAGTGGGGTGGCATGCCATCAGTCCAATTTTGCCCGCTTCTAGGCGCGGGCCTTTGTGGCCCTGCCACAAATCTGGGACTGCTCCTTGCTCATACCTTGCCAAGTGAGTATTATTTCAAAACTGATATATAGATCCTTGCAGAACATAATGGCTTGCATCAATAGGCCCAACAAATGTGTGCCTAAATAATTGTGTACAGATGTTGTTTTGACACCAAGCACTAAAAATGATTACCTGATGGTCTGACTACAACATATTTTGAGTGCAATTGAGTCCAAATTGCATGAAAGTGCATGCACAACTGTACATTGAACATTGGCTGTAACTATGTCAGGTGATGAGGCACATTGACCCATCATGGCCGCCGTTATACTGGAATTGTGGGAAAAAAAATCTGCATTGTTGGTAAAACCCATGGTGACATGTCCAAATTGACACTTTGTACACTGCACTAGACTTTTATATGACTCCAATAATTATCATATTTTCAAAACTGTTTCTTTCAGAGATATTTTAGTAGAAAAAACAAAAAGGTGTAATGGTGAACCTGTAGGAACTGAAAACAAGATCACTAGAGTCAAAAGAGTTCAGCATGGCTGTCTGGGCTTCTAACCACACTGACCAGGAAAAAGGCAAAGTTTAGAAAAGGATTGATGTTTCTCGCTATGATATTTAGGAGACCGTGAAGCAGGGCAAAAGAGGTCAGTTTGCTGCTGCTGTGACTTGAGAGAGCCAGCTCACTATACTGAGCAGGATCCAGCTGAGAGCTATCAGACTGGGAAAACGTGAATTCCTGCCTGTACAGATGAATAGTATTATGTGCTGTGGGATGAAGTATAGTTTGTAGAGACCTGTACTAAGCTGAAGCAATCTCTAGGGAGGGGGTTGGAGAGGCTATAGGATGATTCCTCTAAAAGATGCACAGGGCATAATTCATTCATGCAGTAATAATCCACTGAAGGAGATACTGGCCGCAGAATACATCTGCAAGACACAAGTGTAACTGGCCTAAACGGTATAGTGCAGGAGAAAACATTACAGTATCACCACAAGATCCGCTCAACCACATTCTGTGAGCTCTTCTGACATTTACACTGTTCTAGAGAAATCTTTTTGTTAACAGTCAGAAATGTACTGGGTGGTCTGGGCACAATACATGTAAAATTTAATTAAGGTTCTTAATCTTAACCACTAATGCAAGGTATATAACTAGAGATAAGAAGGAGCAAATTAAAAGTTTAGGCTTCTACCAGATCAGTTTAGTGTAATACCTTTAATGATGCGACATGTAGAAATTGCTGTTCGTAACTTATTTCTTTGCAGATTTTGCATAATTTATGACAATGTGCAACCAAGGAAAAGCGACATACAAAGAATAAACTCCTACAGACTATAGACTATACCAAAGAGCTGCAGCCTCTGGCCCCCCAGCTGTTGCTAACATCCAATAGCTGCTGGAGGATTCTGGGAACGGGAACCAAGCAGCAGCTGGGAAGCCACAGGTTGTCTTATCTTTGGCTCCATCTCTAATTATAGACAGTAAGATTTGATTTTCTCCTCCAAGGTAAATGCACAATAACATTTAAACAGTTTAAGATGATATCCCTATTCAATAAAACACAAAGGACTATGAATATACCGTAATATATATATATATATATATATATATATATATATATATATATATATATATATATATATATATATATATATATATATATATATATATATATATATATAATAGGGTTCTTTTATGAAAGCATCACTATGGGCAAGGTGACATATTTGGAAGCAAAGTGCTATGTTTTTGAACCCCAATGCAGCATTTAGCCCCTGGAATTCCAGCATCACTGTGGGCACCTGCATTTGATATGACCCTGTGGACAGCATTGGCTTTGGTAAATCACACATAAGTTGCGGCACAGGTGTTGCTTACTGCAGTTGCACTTAAATGGCACTACAGTTCAAAAATGGCATTAGCATCCCAATATCTGGACGATAGCATGTGCAGACACAAGCTGCTAGTGGTACTGGAGCTATTTACATTGATTGACAGTTTAAGGCATTCATTTCACGATTTCCTTGTGCCCATGCATTAATTGGGCAAAATCTATTCAGTTGAACCGGTGCATTGCCACTCGCAAGTTTCTATGGAATGTGTATAGAAAAAAGTACCTGTTTGCTCAATTTTGCATCCATTTTAGCACTGTGGCACCCCTAATCTACCCCTAATCTACAATGGCTGCTGACATTGGCAATGCAACAAGACAATTGTCTTTATGACATAACAAATTAGATGCAGATCAGAGCCTGCAAAGCTTATGTGTCCCATGGACAAATGACATATTGGGGTTCACATTACCGCAGCCAGTAGCTAAAAGTCTAGCAAGGATATCAATTGTGGCATCTCTGCCTGTCCTCTGAATACCTCTCTTCTGTTGGTCATGGGATGCTGTTTGTATGCAAATTTTCTTTCCTCATATGGAAATGATTCCTGTGGTGTTTGACATAGTGTGAAGTTGCTTTTGTTAGAATGTATACTTATTAGGGATGCACTGAATCCAGGATTCGGTTCGGGATTCGGCCAGGATTTGGCCATTTTTTGGATTCGGTCAAATCCTTCTGCCAGGCCGAACCGAATATGCAAATTAGGATCGAGGAGGGAAATCTCGTGACTTTTTTTTCTTTTCACATAACAAGGAAGTAAAAAATGTTTTCCCCTTTCCACCCCTAGTTTGAAAATGCAAATTAGGATTCGGTTCAGGATTTCGGCCAAATCTTTTGAGAAGGATTCGGGGGTTCGGCCAAATTCAAAATAGTGGATTTGGTGAATCCCTAATACTTATCTCTATATTTTACAGTTCTTATGCTGTAGTGTTATAAGTATTAGTTCTCTTATCTACCTGGAATTCTGCAACCACCTAACTAGTGTAAATATCTTAAATTGCCCACAGCTTCACACCCCAAAGCTCAGTCCTTAACTGGAAAATATCCAGAGTGGCTAGGGGGTGGCAAATGTGGGGGTGCTACTTCCAAATGCCTCTGGTGCCTTTTCTGGCCCTGTGAATATTGTGCAGCTAGCATTGGATTGAAGCTACACACCACTACTGACTGGGGCAGCAACTTGGGGGGGGGGTTGTGTGGTGGATAGGGTTGGCTACTGGGGAAGGATGTTGCTGGTGAGTGGGTGGGGGGCCCTGTTCTTTCTAGCCTGCTCTGATTGATACCCAGCATTTTCTTTAATAAAATCTTTGCAGCACCACATACATTTCTTCATATCTGTCAGCTAATCCTTCAGCACTGAACCGTAATATTTTAATAGACTTCTTATTTCCACATGCATTAATATTTAACATCTGATAAAATCAAAATATTAACACATAGAAGAGAGAGAGAGAAAAAAAAGCTGCAATTAAAGGGGTCTCCAGCTCCCAAAATGAAACTAAAATAAACAGAGAAAATATAGTCAAGGTATGTAAACAACAATAATATGGTTTTCAGAGATCATCACGTTAGTTGTAAATGTAATTGCTAATGAGAGCAGTTTTCTCTGTCACTTTTTATTCTCTACATGGTTGTGACTAGCGAAACAATGTAGCAGATGCCAGCCAGCTGATTAACAGACCTGTAAAAATATAAAAGCATTATTGTGGCTGGAGTATTGCAACTTTGTTTTAGTAGTGCAGATAGGGACAGACAGAAGCAGTTTTCAATAGCAATTATATAGTGAATAAAGTACCCCCTCTTGTAAAATATAAGGATATTATAAGTTACCGAGGAGTTTCATGACCATATAAAAACACGAGGCCGCACTTTATTGGGGGTACTTTATTTATTATAATATACAAGTTTCAGTGAGTCATGTGACAGAAATGACATCAGAACTCACCGTTTATAACTGATGACATCAGAACTCACCATTTATAAGGATATCATTTACAAGATATTCATAGTTTTTGTGTATTATATTGACAGATGCCTCTAATATCACTGAAACACACACTGGCGGAGGTACTTAAGCATGCCTATATAGTTGGTGTTATGGTGCTACCTGCATTTGTTTTTGTACTTTGCCCCACTTTGGAATCCATTCTGTGTTAATATGCACACTATTTATATGGTTTCTATTGTATTTTCAGATGTTGGGCCATGCAGCATGTGATGGGGAATGGGATTTCTTTCCCACAGGCAGTTTACCTTGATAAGCAACACATGCAGCCAACTGGGTAGCAGAGTGAGGTGAGGTACAGGTCAGGAACGCTGGCTGCTTGTTTCCGCTGATTGGACAAAATGTAATAATTAGTCTGGCACCCTGCAACGAAATATATACAGTATGCTGTATTTATTCTCATCTCACAGTGCTTAGCGTACCATTAACAGTGTGATTACACACACACATACAGCGCTTAGTGCCACCAGGCAGCTAGAATAAACTACCCATGAATGAAAGGTTACACCTTAATTAATTTACCCGCTTTCTAATTAGTGTTTTGGTCTGTCTGCAGTATGACATACTGTCACTGTTCCATTCTATCTACAAGAAATTCATCTCATGCTGTAGATTTTGTGTGGGAAAAGTGAATGAAGAGCATTTCCCCTTATTATCGTTTGTCCAAAATCAGAGATCATTTTACTTTATTTTAAATTAACACTTTCCTACAAGATCTTTATTATATTCCCTTCTAAAAGTAAAACTGGAACTGAAGGAGTCGCTGCTCACCAGTAGTGATGGGCAAATTTCTCCTGTTTCGCTTTGCCAAAAAATTTGTGAAATCAGAAAGTTCACGATAAAATCGTGAAATTCAAATGTTTTCACGAAAAAATCCTGAAATTCAAAAGTTTATCCGAAAAAATCGAGCAATTCGAAAGTTTTCATGAAAAAAATATGAAAATCGGAAATTGATGCCGGCGATTTTTCATCGGCCAATTTTTGCGGGAGATGCAAAAATTAATTCACCGGTGGCCAAACGCAGAAATTTGCCGCAAATTCGTGCCAGGCGAATTTATTCGCCTATCACTACTCACCAGTTCATGTGCAGTACTAGTGTTATACAGTAGGTGGTGTTAAACAGTTGCATACCCATTGAGCTTCTTTGCTGTATTCAATGAAAACAAAATATAGAATTGCCAGACCATGGTTTCTGAGAAAAGTGTTCTCTGTCCCTGAGTATTATTAGTATTTTGGCGTCTATGTTACTCTGTATGTGGTATTACCTTCTGCACTGCTGATATTGGAAAATGCATGTTGAAGAATTTATGTCACCTCTTTCTTCTCTTTTTTAAACATCTCTTTTTTAAGGAGTCAGGCTTATGCATTAATAGTAGTGTACCAATCTGTGCTGATTAGTTATAGCCAAAGCTCGGCAAATAGTATTCGTGCCCAGTGCAATACTAATTTACCCAGTGGCCTACCTGCTTAGCCCCTACGTCTTCTGACATTGATTGTTCTTCCCAAATATTCCCCACCACCACCAATTGCACTCTAGGCATATAACTCTTCTGCCTACCCTTAATGTAGTCCTTTTAAAATGTACAGTGAATCAGCAGAAAAGCAGAGGGGGAGCTACTGTAAATTGTTTATTTACATGAAGCAGGGTTTTACATATGAGATGTTTTATGCAATATATTTTTATAAAGACCTATACTGTTCGTAGGTATAGCTTTCCTTTAAAGGAAAAGTAAAGGCACTGGTGTGGCAGGCAATGGAAAGTTGTTAGGAACCCCCAGTGATTCTAGTCTCTTTCCTGCTATTCTGGAGCTGGGCTGCTTTTTTTTTTTTTTAAAATGTACCAGATCATCAAGCCCCCATCTTCTTTTATTCTCCAAGGAGTCCCCTGTGCCAATTCTAGGAAGATACATCCACTGTAGAGAAATCTTAGAAATGCAGCCTAACAGACAGAATATGCTGCATGCTTCCTGAATAAAACTAGCTTCATGTTTGCAGCACATAAAAAAATAGAGCTTTACAAAAGCAGCCAGCTGACTGTCGTGATAGAATCTCCTCACCTGCATCCTTTTCTTGCTGAATTCTGACAACAGAATAGACAAGAAAATAGACAGAGCACATTCAAATACTGGGCAAACTCTCAACAGGAAAGGGAGGTACAGTAAGAACAAAATAAATATAACACATGGGAACAGTAGGAAAAACATACAGGAAACTATCCAAAAAGCCATGCCATGAAAGATTAAATTATTATTATTCGGTATTTGTCAGGACTTTGTAATTTAACAATGTAGGCTTTTGGCAGTTGTTTAAGGGGTAGTTATTCTTTAAATTAACTTTAATCATGATGTAGACAGTGATATTCAGAGACAGTTTGCAATTGGGGTTCATTTTTATTTTTTAAGTTATTTACAAGTTTGTTCATCACCTCTACAGTCTGGAACTTCAATAACTATTTGGTTGGTAAGGTCCAATTTACCATAACAGTTAATTTTTTTTTTGTGTATGTCACATACACTATGAAAGCTTGAAAAAACGATTTGTTCGCAAACTTTGTGATGAAGTCGTTCAGGTCTTTAATCAGTCAACGGGAGGCACATGGTTGCTAACTTTTGCAAGTTTTTTTTTTGCTAGTAAAACATATTACATTCCCCCATTTGTCCTCATATGTTGTTTTCTTACACTTTTTCTTTCTGTTGCATTGTATTCTCAACCAAACGATTGCACAGCACTGCAGCATAATCTTGCACTTTTTTAAACAGTAATTGAATGAGTGCCGTTTTAATAGAAGTATCCCTGCAGAGTTTTCTCAATCATTATTTTATTGGGCAGGGCACATTTTTCTAGTACAGAGTAGAGGTAGTGTAACACATAGAGGTATATACTATAATGGCAAGAAAGTTAATTAGGGATATAACACATATTGTGAAATACAAAAAATGATACAGTACTGCACCCAGTAACATAGATAAAATCTAAGAAGTTCTCCATTCCATGATACTTTTACATTTCACTAGTGGGGTGTAGTACTTGTCCTTTTTGCTTTGTAAGAGGATGGACATACTTTTCATCTGCTTTCAAAAACATTTCTGGGTTTGGCTAGGTACAATAATCATTGTAATATAGGGTTTTAATATTTAATGGTTTAAAAATGTATTGCCAAACAGGAGCAGGGCTGGATTTTGTCTGCTGGCGCCCCAAGGCTGACATCATACACTGCTTGTGCACCCCTGCCCAAACCCGTGCTCCCACCCCTCAGGATTGCATGCACGTAGGGCACCGGGATGTGCAGACAGGTATCCTCCCCCTGCCCCCCAAAGATCATGCACAAGCGTAATCAGTTGCAGAGAGGCCTTGCCACAAATCTGGGCCTGAACAGGAGTATTTAATTCTTTGAGTTTTAGGAACTTGTGCCAAAGGCATAGAAAAAAACAAGCCAATTACTGGTAGCGGAGCTGCTCAGAGTAAGAATAAGGCTGATTTACTATTATCCTTTACTTTTATAGCATGAACACATTTTACACAGTGTTTTATAGAATGCTGATCATTCACATCAGTCCTTGCCCCAGTGATTATTATCACATTCACACTTAAGAATCAGTTTCTTCAGGAGCTAATTAACCTATATGTATGGGTTTGTTTTATAGAGTGTAGGAGGAAACCCATACAGACATGTGGAGAAAACTATTTGCAGATAGTGGCAAGACCAGAATAGAACTCCTGACTCCTTTCTATTTGAATAGTCCAGGCCCTTGTTCCTCCTGGCTGGCTTGTATGGCTCCATCTATAGGTACAACAAATTGAGCAGATGCTGGAGATGCTACAGAATGATAAAAGGGTCAATATGACCAATGTTCAAAAATAAATATGTCTTTTAAAAAATAAAGGGGTCATTTATAAGCTAAACCACTGTTTCATTCATGCAACTTTTGGCACAGCCATTTTCCCCATACTTTAGAGTACTTGCATCCAAAACAACTTATTCTATAAAGTTGTACCTGGTGCTGCTGCATTTAATATATCCCCTTCGAATGTGGCAGTAGCTCCACGGTTCTCACAATGGTCTGCATATACACACAGTTCTTTTGTGCCTAAAGAATTGCACAAAGACATCATTCTGACAGAAATGTAGACTTCCCGAAAATGAAGATTTTCAACTACAATTGTGTCAGGCTCATCTCTCCATTGGAACTGTATGGGACAATGTTGTATTGTGGGCAACATGTTTAAAACTGTACTTTCACACTGCACTTATAGTTGTAATGACCCATTAAATGTTCTGCCTATTTTTTATTTTTGGATAATCCAGATTTTCCTTGATTTTAGTGGAAGGATAACATAATATATAACATTTAACAATAAATAATATAAAAAATAATATATAATATATAACAAATAAACACACATACAATATATAAACTAACTTACAAAAATATGCAGTTCACTGAACAGTTCCTACGCCAAGGTGTTTTCATTTCAAAATTACAAATGAAGAAAAAATTTTTTTTTTTTTTTTACATTTTGTGGAGTCACATTTTGGCAGATTTG
Source organism: Xenopus laevis (assembly GCF_017654675.1). NCBI lineage: Eukaryota > Metazoa > Chordata > Amphibia > Anura > Pipidae > Xenopus > Xenopus laevis. The sequence goes on from NC_054384.1 coordinate 71,898,705, forward strand.
TTGTACATGTTTGTCTCCTGGTCCTTGATTTTAATTAATTTTTAAAGAGTGCCACAGGTTCTCAGTTCTCAGATCAACGGTACGATCACAGCTAAATAGTCTTTTAGTATGTTATAGGTGGACCTATGTGAATTTATTGTATTTAAACCATGTACTGAATCAGGCTATAGTGCTCAGTGGTGGGGAAATTGTTCTTAATCAGATATTTGGACCTTTGTTTGAATGTCCCACTGATGAAGCGACCAAGACAACTTTTCTGGCATGCAACATGGGAGCAGCATTCCACCCTTCTGTCCTATTAAGTGAGGTGAGGTTTTCTGTGGTTTGAGACTTACCTTGCAAACACTTGCCCATCCTTGTACAGTTGATCTAGGTGGCTGACATGGAAGTTCTGGAAGGCATATCTGTGGTGGTGGTCAACAGTGTTAGTTTTGTGTTTCATTTTTTAAGACTTTTTTACACCAGTTTATTGATCAATGTGCTAATAAAGCTGGTGCCTTAATAAATCCAACCTAGATTGGAGGGAACTGGTTGGTTGGGGATACTACTAGGTGGGTGTGACCTCCTGCCTCAACACTGCTCTGGTCATACTATGACAAAATTCCATGCGCAGAACATTAGTTGTACAAGGCAAATAACCTTTGTCTTTTTCATCCTTTAGGCATTGCAATGTCATTATAGTACTCAAGAAGAAAAGCCAAACAAAACTTTAATATGTTCATAATAATCAACAAAAGTTATTAAATGTTGTGTTTTAATAGCCATTTACGTCATACTTAATGCTTGGACCTGCTATATGGTTGCTAGGGTTTTTTGTTCTATCAACCAGGCAGCAGATTGAACATGAGAATGGAAGAGGAATAGTAAAGGTTTTAAAAATAAATCTGCTTTTTTTTTAGTCTAAATAGCAAGGGTAATAATTTGAAAACCTAAATACAAATAAGACTAGTTTATATATTTGTTTAGAATTGGTCCATCTATAACATACTAAAAGTTTATTTAAAGGTGAATTTCCCTATGAAATGAACTCATGCAGTAAGAAAAACTATAATGAAATTATTCTGCTGATATTACGTAGTAGTTCAGCTAGATAATAATTGTCTAAAGAATTGTAAGTAATTTCATTCTGGCGTGCCCATGTAACATGCTCTAAATCTTCATTTTTCCATAAAAAAACAGAAACTGAATGGAAAATGACACTGTGATTTTCTTACATATTCATGTTTTTATGCGTATTCAGGACAAATTGCCTAGAAACATGAGCGCATCGTATCAAAGAGACTTGTGTGCATTAGGCTCTGGTATTGTGCATCTCAGTGGGAGCTAGATTTATTTCCTTTAGACATATTATTTTGTCTGTATATGAATTGCTACTGCACATTTAATTATAGGAACCCTGGATTACCTTTGCCCATGTGCATTCATACGAGATCCTTGCTAAGTGGGTTGTGCAATATTACATGAGAAATACACAGGTAATGTTCTCGAACTAAGTTTTATTAAATGGCAGATCAGCTGGGAATACAAATGTACAATTTATCCATGTTATTTGTGGCAGTGTGTGTTTGAATAATCATCGAAATATAATAGATACTCCCTTGTCCTTTTAAAAATAGTAGTAAATAGATGGAAATGTACTGTACATGCTGATTGTCTTCCTATAGCTAGAAATACTCTATTTTAATAACTCACTGTACAGGTATAGAATCCATAATCTGCAAGCCTATTATCAAGAAAGTTCTGAAATAGAGCAAGACCATTTCCGATAGATTCCAATTTAATAAAATGATTGAAAATGTTTTTGTCTTTTTGTCTGTAATAACCGGTACCCAAGGGGGTGCCTCCCCAGGGGCAGCCCCTGCACCCCCAGTAGTTATGCCACTGGATCTCCCCATATTAATAGCCTGGCTTTTGCATGATAGTGCCACTGCACATGCTCGGTGTGCTCTTGCCTGTGTTGACAACTAAGCTCAGAAGTTATTTATAAAAACATTTGCAGAAAGTAAGGTTAAATCTGCTCTAGTAGTTGATTACTATTTCATTTAGAATTGAAGAATGCAATGGTTTCAATACTGCCATGTGAATCTAAAATAATTTCTAATCAACCTCAGAATGTTGTGTTGTGTATATACTGTATATTGTGTATTTGTCCCTAAGCTCAGGTAATTGACAGCAGTCCGAATATGTGCTGTGAATCAGCAGAAAAAAGATGGAGAACTAGAGGGGACAGCATCAGAGGCACAGTGCAATCTTTCCTGCTAAAGGACTGTAGTGGTAGTGGCTTGGCATATAAACCCAAAACATAAATTGTTTTGTTAATCTGAGGGGGGAATTCACAAATGTGGCATTAAGATGAATTTGGAGTTAAATGGAAGTTAAATGTTCATTTTCAACAGAATATTATTAAATGACAAATGAACAATCACCTGAATGCCAATCTTTTTAATTTACTCCAGCCTACAGTAATTTTTTTTTAATGTCAAAAAGTTGGACTAAAGCAACTTCACTCTATCTTTCTGAATCTGACACTATAAACAGCAGCAAAATATTATTAATAAAATACTTCAAACACCAACTGTATTTATGAGAGGCGGATGGGGGTGGAACGTAGATGTCTCCCTTCCTGTCCTCTAACTTGCAGGTCATTCAGATTTGCAAAGTAGGGAGCAGCATGCTCCTCCACTTCTGCCTGGGGTCTTCATACATGAGCCCTCATCTTTGTTTGGCAGTGTAAAGAGCAAACTAAAGTTATCTAATAGCAGGAATAAAAGGTGTTATACACTTTAACAATGTAGGGGATCAGACAAATACTTCCCCTGTTTTTCAGTTTGTGACATCATTCAGCCTGTTACAGGCTGGAGAGCCATCCTATTGGCTGGGCCCCCAGTCAATCCCAGGGAGAGGAGGAGGACCCAGGGGAGTGCTTGAGCAAATGCACAGGGTTACAGAAAGAGCTGATAAAAGGAGCCCCTGCTGCCATCCAGCCAGAGCCAGAGAGAAGCTGAAATAGACAGCAGGGAGACTGAAAATGCAGCATGTACTGTGAAATAGCTCAGTACTAAGTGATTTGTGCTCAGCTCAATAGATTTAAGTTTCAGCCTAGAAAGAAAGGGTGCCCTGCATTCCGTTCAGTGGTTGGTTGCCAGTTGTCCCCATTGCGAGGACAGGTTTTTCTCGAGTGTCTGCCACATGGGAGCTACAGCCTATATCCTAAAGCAGCACTACCTGGGAAATAAAGAGCTCTGGGGAAAAGGGATATTTCATGTGAACTGAACTGTACAGAGACTGTGCGAGTTACTAGAAAGAACCATGTTTCCCCATTGTAGGAATATTATTGCATTGCACTGTTTAACCCATTCTTTCCTTTGTTCTTTATATAAAGTTTCTCCTGGTTTACTACAAACTGTGTGTTTTATTTTCCTAGTGGAATTCCCATGAGGTGTGATACTCAGAGCTCACTTGGTGGAGGCACTGCACTGTAAATCCCAGTTCCCAGTATCTTTTTTTGTGCAAAGATAACCAGGGTCCTGGATTGCAAAGGGTTAATCGCTATTTAAAAGAGAGTGTAACCAAGATAGGGTTATAAGACTGTAACACACTAACAGTAAGTTCATCAAATTCAACCTTTTATATCTATACAGTATATAACCTGCCTAACTGCTAATTGATCCAGAGGAAGGCAAAAAAACCCCCAACTAAAGCCACTAAAATTTGCTGTATATGGGGGGGGGGGAATACTTCTTGACTTCAAGATGGCAATGGAACTAGTCCCTGGATCAACTTGTAATATGAGCTACCTTTCATAAGTAGTAAAAAGAAGATGAACTGGCACTACGGACTCCATGCAAGCGGGACAAGCCCTGCGTGTTTATTCAAGGTAACGTTTCGGGGGCTTGCACCTTTTTCTTTGTCTGACGAAGGGGCACTCCCCCGAAACGTTAGTTCATCTTCTTTTTACTACTCATAATTGAGGGTGCCGACTCCTGTGACTGCACATTGGACCTATTTGTGATCGAGAGACCAGGGTGTGCTGGTGGGTTCTTGTGTTTCAGACCATTACCTTTCATAACCCTACATTTCCTCCATTGCTAAAAAGCCACTAAACCCCTTCTTAAAGCTATCTAATGTATCAGCCAGTACGACTAATTCAGGGAGAGAATTCCAAATCTTCACAACTCTGTAAAAAATACTTTCCAGATATTTGCTATATATTTGCTGGAAGGACTTGCAGGTATATAAAGCATTATAGAGATTATTATACGGTCCCCATGAGGACTAAAACTAGGGGTAGGCAGAGTAGGCAGGTGCATAGGGCACAAAGCTGGGGGGGCACAAGGCACTTACCTTCTTTGTCGCCTACCCCATGTCTGGTCCCCTCTCTCCCTGACTGTCCATTGTATTCTCGCGTTTATTTGCGCTTCCGCTATATCGGCAATTCGTGCCTAGGGTGCCTGGCCAGCCTGGCCTGTCCCTGGTCCCCTTACTGTATATATTTATACATAGTTATCAAATCATTCTCAAGTGTAAACACCTTAAGTTACTAAATTTTAACCCTTTATGTGCTTCTTACTGAAGACTCCATGGCACCAACATACAGTATAAGCAGCTTTTCAACGCTGCTGTAGACTCTATATTGCATCTTCGTCTTTCTCTTTAAACAGCACTGGCTGCATCCAGTCAACCAGATAGATGAGAAAAGGGTTAATAACAGAGAACAAAGCAAAACTGAAACTTTTGGGAAATAGCACTGCCGTATTTGGGAACTTTATTCTGGATAACAGATGCAGTACCTGCACAAAATTGGCAATGAAGCGACATGCAATTTCACAGATTACAGCTCAGCAACATTATGGTTGTGACTGCATAATGTATACTATTACGGAACTGTCATGGGGAGAGATTGCCATGCTTGGGATATGCTAAATCCTCAGGTGCTAAACTGACATGGAAAGAGATTTTCCATCACATTCATCAATATGCAGTATATATTAGTACTAGCCTGTCAGGGGTGAAAAAAACCTTCCATTTGAAGAAAAGCCCTTATGTACCATCCTAATGCTGAACTGGGAGATTTACTCATTCTTACAGAAATGCTGGATATAATGATAGCTCTCGCACAGTAAAAATCTCAATAGTTCCCAGGTTCCACAGGCAGATACACTCTCTAATTTGTGAGTATAAACTCTATATTTAAATACAGAAATATGTTTCCTGCTGTGCTTAAGAAAATAAACTATACAGTAGTTCTTAGCCATTCTGTGAAGAAGTTTTCATATAGAGAGACCAGACTTATACAGAAAGAATTCCAGGAACTGAGGGGGTACGCCGTTCATTTGAAATGCAGCAGTTGGAGTATTTTTTTGGGTATAAGTTTCAGTACTGTGTATTCATGCTACAGTGGCTTAATTTACTTGCCGTAACAGAGCCCCCAGGTGATATAGTTGTTCAACACAATTAGTGCGCTGCTGTCATTTACTTTAATGTACATTATAAGGCCTCCTTAGGGACAGCTAGATATGCAGCTAGGGCATTTTAATGTATTTACATTCACTGTGTATAGCACAAATAAGAAGTTTGTTGATATTCAGTTCTGTTATATACCCATACTCTGTATGATAGTACTCGAGGTGCCTGGGGCTTTGTGTACTAAGCACTGAGAACTATGGATTGCACCCTTATACAGTAAGTTCACAATTTATGCATTAGATACACTAAATAAGACTTAGAAATGTTGTGGTGACACACAGACAGACCTTTGTCATGTCTTCTGTTCTTTCCTATGGTTGGACACATGTCCTCCTCTCTGTATAGAGTCCCACCTCATCTGAGCCTGAAACCACCCTGAGAGAAGAATTTTCTGGCACCTTCCAAACTCTGGATGGGCTCTGACCTTTGTAACTCGTTGCGTGAAGCTTCATCAACAGGGCCCCCTTCCCATCTCCTCTGCTCTCATTTTCCAACTCTTTCAGGGAAAAAGAAAGTGGAGGGGTTAAAGCATTTCGAAAGTACAATAGGTGAAGTTATTGAGAGGGATCCCGCAGGGGAAGCATGCCGGGGGGAGAGCTAGCAATAACCTTTTCTATGGAAATATGTGTCAATCAAACCCAGCCATTGGAAGGTAGATGTGTCCATGTACTGTAGCTGCTGTTTTTTTGTTTCCTCTACCCACAGAGAGACAAACATTCAGTGTAACCCTTCTAATACCAAAATCTCTGCATTACTACAAAACCCACAATTGCTTTCAGCTAAAGGTCTTAAAAACGGATGAATGGTGGTCATTTTAAAAAACATACCTTAAGGGTGGAATATCAGGCAAGGTATTTGCAATACAATTTTCCAGCTATATCATATAATCAGTCATTTGCTGTTGGTATAGGGTGTATGATACTGTAACAACTTAACAAATACATATCTTTAAAAAGAAGACTGAAAATGTGCTTAGCAAGCTACTTAGCAAGCAACCGATTATTAAGCCAACCCAAAAAAACATATACTTTCCAAAAGTACACATTTTGACGAATCCAAAATGGGTAAATATTCCTTTCTACAGCGAGCTACCAAACTGCAAGGCCATGCTAAACATATCACTTTTTATGAAATCTCTGAATATCGTTACAAAGCTTGCAATTTACCCCATGATATACCCCAGATTTCGTAAGGTACCAACATGCAACATCCTTAATGAAGTCATGAAAATCATCACAAAGCTTTCACTTTATAACATTATATACCCCAGATTTTGTAATGTACCAACATAAAACGTAATACAAGATAAAGCATAGGTGAAGGGTGATTTGTGTGCTTGGGAAGACTGCTTAATCTTCTCCTTGCCAGCATTCTTTGATTTTACCTCTCTGTTATGTCCTGTAAACACAGGGCATGTTATAGAAGAAAGCACATTTACTGTGTTTTTTTCTGCTGTCCCATGTACCTGCCTATTTATTCTTTTGCTCTCTTACTAGTTTCTCATCTGCAGGTTCCACTACTGTATTCCTCATTTATAATTTGTCTCTCTCTTTATATACTGCTTTCCACCATCACCTATACATTCTATTATTTACCCCCCTTTTTTTATACATTCTATTTTTGGCCCCCCTCCCTCCATATTTCTGTGCTCTGACTTCACGTTCCCCTAACTTGATATGCATGCTCTACTATTTTTTACTGTTTCCAGGCTGGTTGGGAAAGGGGCAAAAGGGAATTAAAGCAAAGGAATAAAGAGAAAAAAAGTACCTGGGTGCTTGCCCAGACAGCCCTCAAAATACAGGGCTGCCAGGGTCAAAACCAGACTAGGAATCCCTAGTGAAAATCCATCCTTGAAAGTATTCTGAAACTGCACTCTTCCCTGAACATTGCATTTTTTATCTGGCACTCCATGCAGAATGCAGTATAGAGGGGGTCATAAATGATCCTTGTTGGATACAGCCATACAGAGCTCACCACAATGAAGTGTTAAATAGCCAATCAGTATGCCAATCGGTATGTTTAATTAATATTTTTAAAGTTTTAAAGTAATATATGTCAAGTTTTACAGGGAGATGGTGAATACAAAAATAGAACATACATGTGTATAAATATGCAGTAAATAGAGTGCAACACTAAATTGGCTGGATTTTTGTATAAGCTTAATTCATTAAACGGTGGGTCTGGGTGCTAATGGCCCAATGCCTAATGATATTCACCTAAATAGTGATTTGATGACAATGTGATTACCTGTACAAATTTTGATTAATAAGCTTTCAAATAATATTGGTATTAAAATATTTCATTTGAGAATTGTATGGTCACTACCATAAGACCACGTCTGTATTTTACAGAAGTGTATAGGATCTGTTATCCTGAGAGATCCAAATTACAGGAAGGCCATCTTCCACAGACTCCATTTTATACAATTCATTTGTGTAATCAATCAATTTGTCTGTTGCTATGGCTCTAATTATCCTAGTAACCAGGCAGTGGTTTGAATAAGAGACTGTTATATCAATAGAAGAGGGGCTGAATTTAAAGACGGGTTATAAAAAGTAGCAAATACAATATAACACAACTGTAGTCTTACAGAACAATAATTTTTGGCTGCTGGGGTCAATGATCCCCCTTTTGAAAGCTGGAAAAAGTCAGAAGAAAAAAGCAAATAATTTAAAAACTATAAGAAATATAAAATGAAGACAATTGAAAAGTTGGTATGAATCAGCCATTCTAAAACATACTAAACCTTTACTTAAAGGTGAACCACCCCTTTAAAGCAGGGCTGTCCAACTGGTGGCCTGTGGGCCGCATGCGACCACAAGCCCCCCTTGTGTGGCCCCCACATGAAAGCCTGCCTGCTGTGTGTGCTTACCATGTGTAAGATTTTGTTGCACAAATATGGCAGCCCCCTCATAGAGGAACATGGGGTAGGAAAGGTACGGTAATGTAAAAGCATCAGGCGAATCATGGCAAAATTATAAATAGCATTCAAAGACAATGTTATGATGGATATAAAAAAAGGTTATTTTCTGGTGTCAGTATCTCTTTAATATGACAAATCTTTTCAGATATGAGTGATAAGTGATATCCCTGCAGCGAGCACCAAACATTTGTTTTTTTGGTCTGCTACCGGCATTAATGTGGACATGGTCTTGTGGTAACATGGATGTGATTTATAGTGGATTTGTTTTAGAAACAGGGAGTGGTCAATACTGGCTTCCATTATCAGCCCTCCACCAGGTAGGCCATTACTGAAAGACTGCTTATCTGGAAAACCCTAGATCCCGACCATTCTGGATAACTGGTCCCATACCAGTAATTACTCTTTTGGGGGAATGTAATAAAAGTAGGTAACAGAAAAAAAATTTGCAATTGGAAAAGTTATGCCCTTTCCTTTGTGCGAATTTAATATAGGTTTTGCGAACCCGGAAACCCTTTAGCGACCTCTTCCGACAGTGGAGAAGGTTTGTGAATTTTATAGTTTACGCCAGTGTGCAGTGAATGTAATAAAAGTTCTCACCGAAAAAGTTATGTTTGCTCCAAAAGACACCTGGAAACATTGGCAATGCAATAACAGTTTAAGGAAGAATATTACATTGCAAAATGTAAATTTTTATACTTAATTGTGCAGCAAATTTTTTTTTACGACTTTTGTTATATTCCCCTATTTATGTAATACCGCTGTCATTTTTTCTATCCCCTCTTCCCATGTTTTCTTTGTTATCCATTAGTCAATTTTTTAGGGCCATTTACACTCACATCCACTTTTGTGGTTGTACTAAAATGAATGCTGTTGGTGTGCAAATTGAGCCCATTCATTAAATGCACTTGTGTCCAAGTACTCTTTTTGGCACCATTCCACCCAGTCTATTAGGGTAAATCTTTATCAAGTGTGCCCTTAACCTGTCCTGTAATATGGGCACATGAACTAACTTTATGTAAAATTTATATCTAATTTGTGTAAACCTGTCCTGATCCTAATGACGCATGAGCCCACCTTATTTATAATTAAAAATAATTAAGATAATTCTAATTATGTGTTGCCAAGTCATTACTTTAGGTAGAGACACAAGACTGCACAGGCAAGTCCTGGTGATATGCAGTCAGGAAACCATCATACGTTCAACAAAAAATATATTTTATTATGCTTCATTTTTGTTAGATATTAAAGAAATGGAGATAAAGCATTTTTTCTTTACGTCCACTTCCTCACTCCCTCACGCCTCAGCCAGTCGGATATCTAACTCGCTGCTCAGAGAATTTCCTTCTGATTTATTATACCCAAAGTGAAGTGATGTGTAAACCTGACACATTTGATAACCTCCTGTGAAGTATTCTCACTCACAGCAGATTGAAAAATAAATGAAAAATACGCAGGAATCTAAAAAGTGTCGGATTCCCGTCCCCAGAATTGGTTCTGCTCATTGTAAGGGTTTAGAATGCGCTAAACAACCTGGATTTAAACATACAGCAAATACAGTATGATGAAGAATGGAACTACATATAAATTTACCTTAATTTATTGCCATTAAACACTTAAACTGTGGCTCCGCTGGAAACATAAGGTTTATATTTAAAGTGTTATTGACACTAACAATTTTCTTTTGAAAATAACAATCTATATTAAAGGACAAGGAAAGTCTAAAATAGAATAAGGCTAGAAATGCTGTATTTTGTATACTAAACATAAGCATGAACTTACTGTACCACAAAGCCTAATCAAACAAATGATTTATGCTTTCAAAGTTGGCCACAGTGGGCTGTCATCTTGTAACTTTGTTAAACTTCTTTGCAAGACTAAGACTGTGCACATGCTCAGTGTGGTCTGGGCTGCTTAGGGATCATCATAAACAAAGCTACTTGAGTTCTGCATGGCTGGGAAGTAAGGGGGAGCCCCCCTGCTGTTCATAAATATGATTGTTTCTCTGCTCAGCAGTTAGGGACCATCTGACAATTCCTATCTGCAGCAGTAAATGAAGGGAGAATTTCACTGCATACAGTCAGGTTTCTTATAAAAACAGTACACATTTTTTAATTAAAGTATATTGGAGATAGGTTTCTTTTTCATTAAAGAAAGTAAAAATGGGATTTTATTTTTTTGCCTTTCCTTGTCCTTTAAAAGTTACCTATAGGTCACTTTGATCTTTTTTGCTGATAGTTCTGCTTTTGTAAGTATTTGTTAGTTGAAGTTCTTAAACCTGACTGTTTTGCCAACCTGACTGTCCCTTCTCGGTCTGTCAGAGTTTCTAATGCTAACGGACAACTGCTGCACAAATATGACAGCCCCCTCATAGAGGAACAGGGTAGTAACAAAGGTAATGTAAATGCATCAGGCAAATACTTCTATGGTAAAATTATAAATAGCATTCAAAGAAAATGTTATGATAAAAAAGGTTATTTCTGTAGCTGCCTGTCAGGACTTACCTGATCTCGAACCCTGGTCTGCTTAATCTTCTCAGCCGCTGGGGGTTTGCAGAATGGATGTGGGTCAGCAATCCTGATGGTCATGGGTCACTCTCTTCCTGCTGGTTTCTTCCTCCACCCAACTCATTTACACCAAATGTTTTCAATTATTAAATTCAGGGGCTTTATAAGACCATTGGAAGCAACTCCTGGTTGCTTGATCTGGCCCTATTCTGTTCTTGTGTTTCTTGTTCCTGATTCTTGCCATTGTTCCTGATTCCTGCCATAGTTCCTGAGTCCCCACCTGGTTCCCTGTTCCTACTCCATGCATGTGGTGTTCCTCCACCCTATTTATTATTGCTTGTTGGATCTCCTGGTATTAACCTCGGCTGGTATTGACTCTCAGTCTTCTTTTTTAAGTGGCTCACGGATGGTGAGCAATACCCCAGGAATAGAAGGCACAGAGTATCACGTACCAAGTTCTGATGCTTCCAGTTAGATGCCCTCAAGCAACACCTTCAGATTTCACAATACAAATCCCTGGAGGTGAGTACAGGGAGGAGATTGTGTAAAAAGGCAGGAGTGCTGGTAATGGATGGAAATAGGTCCAGGAACCAGATGAAGGTCAGGGTTCAGGCAAAGATGGAATTGAGGTTGATATCCAGGCCGAAGTCAGTTTGGGTAGCGAAGAATCGAAAATGAGAATCAGGTCTAGGTCGGGTCAGGCAGCAGAGGGTCAGGAGTCCAATAACAAGCCGAAGTCAAAAACCAGAAAATCAATCAGGATAAACAGGAGTAGCTTAGAATCTGCAGGAGCAAAAGATTACTTAGCGACGAATCAGACACGCGCCTGTGTCGGTATCAGCACCGAATTGACACAGACAACACTTGTGACCCCTTACGCCCATACGTCACGACGCCTGCGTCCGTCGAGGATGTCGAACCGGACACGCACCTCGGAACCCGTGCAAGACAGAGAACCGTCACAGGCGAAATGGTACGGATCGGTTAGTATCCTTACACCGAGGAGGCAGGAAACATAAAAACCAAAGGAAAAAAACCACCAACGAAGTATTGCTCCAAAAGGTGATAAACATCTCGAGCATTGCTTTGACTGAGGGACAGACACAGGTACTTTCCAAGGGACGTTCACGTGGCTTGGTCCTGACTTCTTTGAATTGGACTGTGATTTTTATAGACTTTTTCGTAATAATAAGTTAAAGGTGGAATTTCAAAATATTGGGACACCAAAGTGCGATTGGTGTGTTTGGTACTTTTAAGGCAAATGATTTAAATCTAAAAAAGCCAAGTCAGTACATACCATGAGGAGATAATGTTTTTGTGGAGGCTTCTGGGGAAAAATGTCATCAGGGAGATAGAAAATATTGAAAGGGAATATAGAAACGGTAACTTACACAATACACCCAAAAATCTATCAGAGGAAGAGTTTAGATCCCTTCAAAGTTTGGTGAAAGGTTGATAATTAAGCAAGCAGACAAAGGAGTGGCATTGGATAGGGATTACTATATCCATAAAATAGAGCGTCAGCTTTCTGATGAAACTACATATGAAAACTTGGCCACCAACCTCCTTCCTAAAATAAAGACGCAGATAGCAACATTCATTAAGAATGCCTGGGATGCAGGAATAATTGATGGACCCCTGGGGGAATATCTACAAATTGAAAATCTGATAACACCAGTGTTTTACGTTTTAACAAAAATCCACAAGTGTCTAGAAAATCCCCCAGGGTGTCCTATTGTTTCCGGCATAGAATCCATTTTATCCCCACTTTCAATTTTTATGGATAAAATCATTAATCCTTATCTATTAAAACATCACTCTTAAAAGACACAGGGGATTTTCTGTCCAAAATAAAACAATGCAAAAATCTACCTGAAAATATCATCTTGGTCACTCTTAACGTGGAGAGCCTATACACCTCCATCCCACAGGATGGGGGTGTGAAGGCGATCCTTGTCGAGTTGAACCCCTGATGAATCTTTAGATGGTTCACAAAAGGACTTTTTCTTCTCCTGTCTAAAATTGGTTTTGCATAATAATTTCTTTTTATTTAAGGATCAATTCTTCCTGCAAATAAGGCGGACAGCGTTGGGGTCTAATGTGGCCCAGTCATATGCAAATATTTACATGAATACATTTGAGGAGGCTTTTGTGTACACTAACGAGTTATATAAAGCACATTTTTTGTGTTGGTACAGGTTCATCGATGATGTCTTTGCAATATGGACACAGGCCACACATTTCATTATCATCAAATTAACTGTACCAAAACAAAGTTAAAATTGACTTTACATAGTGATTTAAATCATGTCTCTTTTTTGAATACTACAATTAGTCGTAGGGGGGATTCACTGTCCTCGGACCTATATATCAAACCCACTGATAAAAATACTTTACTACATTATAAATCATTCCACCCTATACAGATTAAAAAATCAGTACCTAAATCCCAATTTAGTAGGGTTTAAAGAATAGTGCCTGACGGTTTATTTGTATTTTTGTATATATTCTCTTTTTTACAGTTAAAGAGATACTGACACCAGAAAATACATTTTTTAATATCTATCCTAACATTATCTTTGAATGCTATTTATAATTTTGCCATAAAAGTATTTGCCTGATGTCTTTACATTACCTTTCTTACCCCCATGTTCCTGAATGAGGGGGCTGCCATATTTGTGCAGCAGGAATCTGTTAGCATTAGAAACTCTAACTGACAGGCTGAGAAGGGACAGTCAGGTTGGCAAAACAGTCAAATTATGGAACTTCAAGTAACAATTATTTATAAAAGCAGAACTATCAGCAAAAAAAGATCAACATGACTTATAGGCAACTTTTAATGTAGATAAGAAAATTTTTAGTGTCAGTATAACTTTAAGCGTTTTTTGCCTTCTGCCTCAGTACTTGTAAACCTCCTGATTCATCTACTGTATGTGGTAATGGTATGGAATACCTGCTGATACATTACTGGCCAACTTAAATTGATTCTACTTGAGGGTACAGAATGCAGTAGGGATGTAGTGAACTCTGTCTCAGCATGGCAGCTATACCACTGGCAAAAATGTATTGATCTGCTTAGTGCTTCTTTATTCTGATAGAAATGCAGAGATTGACAATAGCAGGACATTTCCAACTGTTAGTCAGATAAGACTTCCTCTTTAAATGTAAACAAAAATGCACAAACTGTAATGAATGTTAAAGAAAACCATATAAATTTTATAGATTTCAGTTGTTCCTTGACTTGATATTTATTTTTCCTGCTGCAATTTCTCAGGGCCTATAACTTCATTTTGGGTTATAAAGACATTTGGAATGACCATCTGCAAAACACCATGGCTGATTTGTTTGCAGCAGAAAACATAATCTCAAAAGACAATAATAATCGTCAGCCATCAGCTCTTGCTCGTCAGGAAAGTCTATTGGCTAAAAGAAATGGCATCACATGAAAAAAACCGGAAAGTTAAAAGAAAAAAAAACTGCGCCAAGAACAAGTAACTATAATCAGGGCGCAGGGCTGAATATGCGCACCCTGAGGAGTGAGGAGCAAGAGCTGATGGCTAAGGAGGGAGAAGCGAGGACCCAGGACGGATGGCTGAGGAGGGAGGAGCAAGAGCTGACGGCTGAGGAGGGAGGAGCAAGGAGTGGTGTCTGCCTTTGAGGATGGGTGAGTAAAAAAGCTTGCTATGTTGCATTCCTCGGGCTTAGGACAGCGCATGCAGGATAACGATTTCCCCTGACGATGTCCTAAAATGCTTTCCCTCTGGCCCCCCCCCAGGAAAATTTTCTGTAGATGCCTCTGGCTGCAATCCAGCTCATTTGAAATCCTGGTAGGGAAGGAGGGACTAAAACACTGTTTTAGCTTACAGACAACATGTAGGAACTACATAACTACATAACCCACAATGCATTGCTATGATGTTCTGTTCCTTGTGCATGGAATTGTGGGGTTTGGAGGATGCAGGGTGAGGACAACTGGCTGTTGATACAAAGTAACAGTAGTCAGCAAAGTAGTCAGAGAGATCAGCAGTAGAGCAGGGAGCTAGGCTAAAGGAACTGTCAGAAACCATTAAAATCATGAAAAGTCTGCATATTTTTTAATTTATGTATATGGCAAAGTTGCTTGAAATTATGTTTACTTTTCTAAAAGCTTAAATTATGTTTTTGTGGAGTTCCCATTTAAGCAAGTGAGGGAATAGCGGGTTATGGAACATAGCTCATAGTACAAGTTGATCCAGGGACTAGTCTGAAGTCTTGGAGTTTGAAGTCTTGGAGTGAGGAAGGAATTTTCCTCCCTCTGTAAATTGTAAAAAGTAAATTGGAGAGGTTTCAAATGGGATTGTGTGCCGTCCTCTTGATCATCTAGCAGTTAGGCAGGTTATATATAGAGTTAAAAGGTTGATGGTAGTGTGTCTTTTTTCAACCTAACTTTACTATGTTACTATGTTTTTATGATAGTTTTTATGAACTCCTGTGAGTAGGGACTGGGCTAAGAATATAATAACTATAAATCCTAACAGAGACATGGTGGAGAAATGATATTGTATTCCTCAGTTATTAATTTTCCCATCAATCCCATAGATACTAAACATCAATGCTGTGTGACATGCCCCTGCTCAGATATTCCCATGTGAATAACCAAGCCTAGTCATATTTGGATTCCTTTGAAAGCTAATATTGTACTGAACCCATAATCAGTATTTTGTACCATTGGTATAAAAGGTGTGGGTTCTGTGATGATAAAAGTGTTTGAGTTACCTTATATTATGACCTCCGCATCACCTATGAGGGGCCCTAATGTGAACTCACTACCCCACATGGTAGGGCTCTTATCAGTCAGTTATCAGTCAAGGCTTAGAGTAGGGCATCACATGCTATTATCCCTTTCCACATGGATGATTCCATTTTTACACAGAGGTCTGTTAACTGTCTGTTTCTGTTAGTGGCAGAATATTTTTTCATGATACCTTGCCTTGTTTTATTAACTCTTACAGGCCTGTATCTTGACACCTTGCTAAAGGAGAAGAAGTGTTGTTAAGGTAGATCTGCAACAAGTTCACATATAAACTATCTCACTAAACTAACATGGGTTTAGCCAAGAAAACATTATGGGCAAGCCAGCAGGTCATCAATTATTATAGCGGGAAATAAAAATTGTCTTCAGCGATATTATTGGGGCCAAGATCTATGCTTTGCTCCTATAGCATTCTGCAGAGCAAGCTGGTGTTAGCCTGTTTTATGCTATCTTATATTTTACAAACTCATAACTTTCACCTAAGAGTGAATACACAAAGATGTAAGTAACTGGTGGTTTTCTATGATGATCAGCAGGTCTTAATGGAAACTCAGTGTCAAATATAATAAAGGACACATTCGCTATGACCCTGAAATTCACTTTTTTTTACAGGGACAACACAGTGTGAGTCTCTACATTGAATCTGAAATCTGCACGTCACCCCTACAGGGCTAATAAATATATCACTGTGCAAACGTGTGCTGGACAATCTCCAGCTAAGGGGAATCTTTTTTTGAGTTAAAATAAAGCTCTAGCACTGAGTCTGAGCTTGTCCCTTATAATCTCCAGCAAGGAGTCTACCCTATATTGCATTGCCATCTGTAACTGTCTGAGCTTGTCCTGATAATAAGTAAAGAAGCCAGGAGGTCCCACCAGCTTAGATGAAACATAACTGTTTGTGGTTTAGAGCCTATCTTTTATAACTTAATATAAAAAGGTAGCCCTTGTTTAGGAAGGAACTCAACTCTATATCAAAGAGCAAAACACCCCCAATTTGGATAGCAATTCAGCACTGTCCAAGCCTGTCCTTGATAATTTGTAGTCAAGTGGTCATGCTACCTTGGATAAATCCTAGCAGCATCAGAACCAGTCCCTCATAATGTCTCCGATACATGCACATGTCTCGGGGTGTCCCTAGTTATAGCCCCATTGTGAATGCAGAGGGAGTCCTGGCAGCTGCAGTAATTAGGGTCTATACATCCTTCACAAGCACTAACTAGGTCAGTATTTCTGGTGGCAGACAGTGACTAAGTGCCAATCTGCTTAATATGAGCATTGTTTATAAATGCTGAGGGTTGAAAACAGGAACGATAAGTCATTCCTACTGGTGCGCCTGCAACAGAATAACAAGAAGTTGATAGAGGGGGTAGAGGGATAAAGGGAGAGAATGAGAGGGAGTGAGGGAAAGGGTCAGCCAAAAAAAAAAAGGAATGGCACCATTATGTGTTCAGGCTTAAACCCCAGCAGTAGGTTATTTATATATACCTACCCAGAATTACTACTTTATATCTAGTTTCGACCCCTTTCTCTTCCATCATGGTCATGAATGAAGAACTTGATTCACATCTAGTTTATCATGTGTCATGCTAAAGTGAATCCCCTGAATTTCAGCTCATATTTTTTCATTGTGTTTAAACACGTCATGTGAGCATACATCACTACATTCATTATACAGTGCAGTATTGTCAGTGTGTATATTCTCAGCACTATTGTACAGAAATCTACCTTCACTGTGTGAGGAATTTGTGTGCATATAGTATATTGTTATTTTATAAGCAGTATTCTTTTGCAGATCTGTGAATTGATCACTAGGTTGGCGAAAGGATAGAGGCAAATGGATGTTCTTTTTTTATTGGGAAGATCAGTGTAAAGTGTTGAACACACTTAGATCAGGTCATCAAAAACAAGAAGAGGATGTATAGTTTGGACCACATTGAAAATTAGATCTCTTATGGTTAAATGAATGGCAAAAGGTTGAGGTTTTAATTCCAACGGGATCTAATTAGCTTGATTTGTTCAGTGTAGGACACACTCAAGTCTGGCAGCCAACATAATAAAGTGCTGGGCACAGTGAGAACAAAATGCTACAGTATTTGCAGATTTAGTGTGTGCAGTGCTGAGCAGACTAGGGTCTTGCTACCATAGTAATGAGAAAGTACTGTTTTGCACAGGCGCCTGGGAAGAAGGTATTATCTCAAACACAGAGGACTGAATATACCATAAAGCCGAGAAAGAGAATGGGATGGAACAGAGAGAGGAGAGGGCAGGTTTCAGAAAGTAAAAATCCAGCAGAGAGAAGAAGAGGGGACAGATAACACAGAGAAGAGAGATATACACTTGATACATGGCAAGGGACACATATAGGGCAGGCAGTCAAAACATTTTAGGGGAATGGAGAGAATGGCACAAACACAGACAATATATCTGTAACAGAAAAGGCAGACAAACAAGGTGTGGGCAAAAAAAACAGTCATTAAAAGGAATAGGCAAGAAAAGACAAATGGGCTAGAAAAAGACAACACAAGAACATGAAAGAAACTACAAGATGAGAGCAGCACAGGCATCGATTGAAGAGACAGGTATAGAGGGTGGAAGATTCTGACACATGCAGAGGAGCTTGTCATACATTGGTATGTACATATAACTGAGATTTAAGCTAATGCTTACACACTTAGTATAAACTGACTCTTGTGCATTACAGGCACCATTTCTCAACATTTCACTTTAAGAACATGCCTTGATACGGTTACTAAAACAAGGCAAGACATATCACAAAGTCAATTTAGTGAGCCAAGTAAAGAGATCACAAACAGGTTCAGTTTGGTTTGTGCCTGAATGACAGCACAGCTAAAATAATAAAACTACAAGGAGAGCGTTTTAGCTGCTGTACATTCTGCAATGCAGGTTTTTTTTTAGTCTAATCCAGTGTTTTCTTCTTTTTTTTAATATACAGTAGGAGCAGTACTATTATAGATTTTTTTAATTGCAAGAGAAAAGTAACTTTTCATTTGTGATGTAGCTTTTGATCAATACAAATAATCAAGCACTTAGCGTAAAAAAGGAATGGATGGAATTCTGTTTGTTAGGCATCTCAAGGTATATAGTAATGAGGATAACCCTGTGTTCTTTCTGGCACAAGACATGATTAACTTAGCTCCTTATATC